>NW_006941930.1:0-1212 GCF_000298275.1 Orycteropus afer afer | reverse complement strand
GCAGCATATTGATGGGTTTTGTTTTCTTATCCAATCTGCAACTCTCCATCTTTTGAGTGGTGCATTTAATCAATTAGCATTCAGTGTAATTATTGACAAGAAGGAATTGGTTGCTGCCATTTTGGTATGTGTTTTTCATGGTGTTCCAGGTTTCTTTGTTTCATATTATTTTCTGTGCTCAGCTCATTATGTTTATGAATCCTATTATCATTTCCTTTGTTGCTGTTGTTTTAGTTTTTGCTGAGTATTTGTGCTTGTCCTCTTTTTTATTGTGATATGAAGGTTTGTCATTTTTCTTTGAGGTTACCCTATGATTTATAATTTTTTCCCCAAGTTTAGAATAGTCCATTCTGTCTTGCAAGTCTCTAAACTTCCTCACCATTTAGAAGTTCCTTAACTTCACAGTCTTTTCCCTCTTTTTGTTTGTAGTTGTCCTCCTTTGCCAATTGATGTCTCTGGTTCCCTGTTTACAATCTTGTAAGCTCATTTTACTTTGAATATATCCATACCTGTGGTTTCTAGGTTATGTCCTCTTGTGTATTAATAGTTGGTTGTTATTTGCTATTTTCATTTCTTTGTTCAAAGGACTGTCTTTAGCATCTCTTATAAGGTTGGTCTGGTTTTAGCAAATTCCCTTAGTTTCTGCTTCTCTGGAAATCTCCTAATTTCACCATCATATTTGAAGGACAATTTTGCCAGGTATATAATTCTTGGTTGAAAACTTTTCTCTTTCAGGGTTTTATATATACCATCCCATTACCTTCTCATTTGCTTCATTTCTGCTGAGAAATCAGAGCTTATTCTTACTGGCTGTCCTTTGTAAATATGTTTTTGTTTTTCCCATGCTGCTTTTAAGATTCTGTCTTTGTCTTTGCTTTTGATGAGTTTGATGATATGTCTTGGTAATTTTCTTCTGTGGTCTGTTCTGTCTGGGGTTCATTGGACTTCCTGAACAGATATATCCTCCTCTTTCATCATATCAGGGAAGTTCTCCTCCAACAAATCTTGGACAATTTTCTCAGTAGTTTTATTTTATCTTCTAGTTGTGGAATTTCAATGACACATAGGTTATTCCTTTTGATGGTATCCCACATGAACCTTAAACTTTCTTCATTTTGTTTTGATTTTTTTTCTGATTGATCCATTTCCAAAGTATTCAGGTATTTGTCTTCAATCTCATTAATTCTGTTATCCATTGCATCAATTCTACTC
>NW_006941929.1:0-1266 GCF_000298275.1 Orycteropus afer afer | reverse complement strand
CTTTCTGCCGCGGAACATCTTCTGGGTGGAATCACTGATCTTTCAGGGAGCAGGGAGCACGTACCTACTGCATCACTAGGCCTGCTCCAGATATCTAAACGTACTAGGAAAGGACATTTCAGCAGGTGGTGCTCGTTAACTTACTGTGTTAGGTGAACGCTCTGGATTGAATAGAATATTTATAAACATATCAGCAGTCCTTCTCACATTGTAGTTTAGATAACATTTTAAAGGGAGACCAAGATGCTTAGAGGGAGCCCCTCTTCACTTCTCCTCTGCCTTTGATCTGGGACTGGCCCCCTTAGCTGATGGGTACTGAGCACCCCCAGCCCCCCCTATCCTCTCTCTGCAGAGGGGCTATTTCTGCAGCCTCCCTGCCCTCCCCTATCAGTGCCTCTGGCCCAGTGTGAAATGGTTTTTCTCTTGGCTTTCCCCTCTTCCTTCTGTGACACCAGTTGGATGTGACAGTCTCCTGAAGTAGTGGATTGGGCTTTGTGACTCAGTGAACCCTGCAGGCAGACCAGAGGCCAGGTTTTATGACACCTCCTTCAACCCCTTCTCTGGAACTTGAGGTGAAATTGTGAAGGCCTGAAAGTGGGTCACCCCCTGCTTTGGGGTTACCAAAGGACAAAGGCACTAAGAATTGAGGTTAGTAATTAGTCTAACTTAGCAGTAGTTTAAGAAAGATGGTTGCTGGAGAGAACAAAGAAACGTAATAAATCAGCACTGCTGAAGGTCATTGACAAAAGGGATTGCTTATCTGACAAACGGGGTCCTTATGTCATCCTTGTTCTCTTTTGTGACAATCCTTACAGGCTGCCTCAGAGATGACGAATCTGAACAAGGTGGTCACATCCACACCTGATGAAGGATGAACTGAGATTTTAACCTCATGTCCGATCAGTAATCCTTAGACAAGGTTTGTCCTTCAAGACTTGAAAAAGGGACTGTTTCACTCCTTGAATGAAGCTGTGATTCCTTTGATAAACAGGACATTGGTCAGAAACAAGTTCTGTAGTTATTACATGTGAGAATGTCACAATGCTGAGGAAATACACCAAACAATACAATCCAAAAAGCAAACACATCCCAAAATCACCCAAGAGAATCAAATAAGACATTGTTTCTTTATAAAGCAACACAAAGAGTGTGTAACCCCTGCGAATATTCCTCTCATTCCTCCAACCATAGGGACTGTAATGGCAGAATAGAGCAGCTCTGAAAACATTCACCTTGTGTGTGCTGAAATCCCAAGGCTAGAGGGCT
>NW_006941928.1:0-1267 GCF_000298275.1 Orycteropus afer afer | reverse complement strand
TAGGAGCTCTGGTAGCATAGTGGCTAAGGCACTTGACTGCTAATCAGAAGGCTGGCGGTTCAAACCCACCAGCCACTCCTCGGAAGGAAGATGAGGCAATCTACTTCTGTAGTGATTTTGCCTCAGAAACCCAAGGAGGGGTCGCTATGAGTTGGGTCTGACTTGACGGCACATAACAACAACAACAACAACATGAATAACATGCTAAGGGAGTGTGGTAGTTAAGGTTGTATATCATCTTAGCTAGGCCTTGTTTTGAGTAGCTGGGCACCTGGATGTAGTTATTGCCCATGATGAGAGTGGTAATCAACTCCATGGTAGAATCTACCATGACCAGCTTAGTAGCTGCCTTAGAGTTGTAGTCTACTTCCAGTATATAAGCAGCAGCTTTGAGAAAGGTCTCTGACCTTTTTGGCATGCTGGCATGCTTGACTCTGTATTTGGCCAAATCTTCATGTCAGTGGCCATGTTGTCTCCTGATCTTCAGATGGTTTCTGGACTTGAACTAGCAGCCTACTGTGTTGCTTGCTAATCTTGGGACTGTGCCATTTTACTTGCCAATCTCAGGTTTGTCAGCCTCAGCAGGCAGCAGCTGCCTGAGTTAAAAGATGCCTCCAGCTTCAGTGGGTCAGGAGCAAGAGGCAGAGCTGAAGCCCAAGGTCAAGGGGCTTTCACACAGCCCCTAGAGCTGGCACCTTGAACTTGGACTTTTAGCCTCCTAAACTGTAAGACAATCAACCCCTGTTTATTGAAGTCATCCATTTGTGTTACAGCTATTAGAGCAGCACTAGAGAACCAAAACAGGGAGCTAGTGGAAAAAATGGACAACATGCAAGAGTAGACAAATAATCTAAGCAAAGACTGAAATTCTAAGAAATACTTTAAAAACAGAGTGACAAATCAAAAAACCTAAAAGAAATGAATGACTGGATATATCCAAAGAATGACCTTGAACATATGTCACCAAAAACTTCCCAAACTGGAAAGTAAAAGAGAAAAAACAAACAATATCTAATAATTGAGGCATTTACAAAAGTTTTAGTATATGCATAATGGGAATACAAGAAGGAGAAGGGAGATAGTAAACAGAACAAATACTTGAAGTAACAGGGAATTATGAATCAGAAAAACAATGAGATACCCCTACACACCAACTGCTTTGCTGTGTCTAGTCAATTTTGACTCAAAGTGACCCACAGAACAGAGTAGAACTGTCCCAGAGGGTTTTCTTGGCTGTAATCTTTAAGGGAGCAGATTCCCAGGTCTT
>NW_006941927.1:0-1206 GCF_000298275.1 Orycteropus afer afer | reverse complement strand
TCTTCCTTCTGAGGAGTGGCTGGTGGGTTTGAACCGCCAGCCTTCTGGTTAGCAATCAAGTGCCTTAGGCACTATGCTACCAGAGCTCCCACATCAGCCAATAGAGGTCCTGAAAGCTTTACTCCATCCACATCAGTAAGAGCGGCTCTACTCTGAGGAGGCAGCTCTTCCCCAGTTATATTTTGAGTGCCTTCTGACTGAGGGCCTCATCTTCTAACACTATATCAGATAATGTTTTGTGGCTATTCATAAATTTTTCCAGTAATATAACAGTGTTTCTGCTATTCATAAAGTTTTTTTACTGGTCAATTCTTGGAGAAGTGGGTGGTCTCTTCTTTCTTCCAAGTCTGTCTTAGACTGGAAGCTCCACTAAAACCTGGGTAACCCTGCTGGCATTTGAAATACTGGTGGCATAGCCTCCAGCCTCACAGCAACATGCAAGCCACCACAGTATGAAAAACTGACAGAGAAGTTTGCCTCATTTAGCTGTTCTGCACTGCTCTGATCACTTCCTGGTCTCCCTCAGCCTTTCTGAACTCCCCACGCTGCCTTCTCTCTCCCCTTCCTGGTTCTCTCCTCCGGCCACTGACTCTGAACTTGCCTTTCTCCATCTTTTCTCTCTCTCCTTTCTGGTTCCTGGTTCCCTCCTCTGGCTGCTGCCTCCAAATCCTGCCTGCGCTGCCTTCTCTCTCTCCTTCCTTGTTCCTGGTTCTGTCCTCCGGCCGCTGGCTCTGAAACCCACCTTGTGCCACCTTCTCTCTCTCCTTTTTGGTTCCTGGTTCCCTCCTCCAGTCACAGGCTCCAAAACCCACCTTGTGCTGCCTTCTGTCTCTCTCTCTTTCCTGGTCATTCAGGTGGTGGTGTATTTATGCTTAATTTGTGGTTGTAATGTGGTGTGATTCACCCAAGATTTTTTTTTTCCCCTTTATTTTACTTTGATATATCTGTGTGAGCAGGGTAATGTACTCCTCTCTTTGCTAGTTGTTAGCACTTAGGTACACATCACCTGTCTCCTAGTGGGTGTGATGAAGAATGAGAGTGTGTACATAGATCTGTATAAGCTGTTCTTAAAGAGCAGTTGAGGGTGAATTGAGCTGGTATTGGCCACTGTCTGTCATTGGTCAGTTGGTGCAAAAGCAAGTGGTGGCCTTCACTCAGTGGGTGAGGCTGCAGGAGGTGCAGGTATGGTTGGGTTGTGTGGAAACG
>NW_006941926.1:0-1267 GCF_000298275.1 Orycteropus afer afer | reverse complement strand
TTTTTTTTTTTTTCAATTGTGATTTGGGTAAAAATTAACAGAGCAAATTCACTTTCCATATAGCAGCTCACATACACTTTGTCTCACAACACTGACTACAGTTTACCATAATGAAACAGCTTCCCTCCCACTTCCTCCTTACTGGGCAACTTTATGAATTGCCTGGAAACATTGTCCAACATAGTACAAGAAGATGAGCCTCTTAGGTTGGAAGGTACTCAAAATACAACTGGGAAAGAGCTGCCTCATCAGAGTAGAACCAACCTTAATGATATGGATAGGTAAAGCTTTTGGGACCACCATTTGCTAACATGGCATGACTCAAACTGAGGAGAAACAGCTACAAACATCCATTAATAATTGGAACATGGAATGTATGAAATATGAATCAAGGAAAATTGGAAGTTGTCAAAAATGAAATGGAATGCATAAAGATTGATATCCTAGGCATTGATGAGCTGAAATGGACAGGTTTTGGGCATTCTGAATCAGACAACCATATGATTTACTATGCCAGGAATGACAATTTGAAGAGGAATGGTGTGGCATTCATTATCACAAAGGATGTTTCAAGATCTGTCTTGAAGTACAATGCTGTCAGTGATAGGATAATATCTATACCCATACAAGGAAGACCAGTTAATACTATGAATATTCAAATGTATGCACCAAACACCAAAGCCAAAAATGAGGAAACTGAACATTTTTTTTCTTTTTAATTTTGATTTGGGTGAACGTTAACAGAGCAAATTCACTTCCCATACAGTAGCTCACATACACTTTTGACTCATGACATTGACTACAATTTACCCCAATGCAATAGCTCCCCTCCCACTTCTTCCCTTTAGTTACCTCTTCCCTGTGTCCATCTCTCCATGGGCTCCTACCCCCTGAGCTGTCTCCCTGTGCATAAGCAGCCCTTCTTTCTCCCATGATTGTTCTCTCCAAGGAGTGTATCTGTATCTACTTTGGGTAAATTTTCAACTCATATGCCTGTCTTTTGTTTGGCTGGAAGCCACAGGTGTGTGTTCAATTCCCTATCTGAAGGGCAGACAGGGACCACAGTCTCAGTGGTTCCACCAGGATCTATGGAAATTGAAGATTTTTATCAACTTCTGCAGTCTGAAATTGACCGAACATGCAATCTAGATGTGTTAATTATCACTGGTGACTGGAATGTAAAAGTTGGAAACAAAGAAGAACTATAATTTTGTATTTAAAGGCAAAATTGGTCTTGGTGACAGAAATAATGCTGGAGATTGCATGA
>NW_006941925.1:0-1267 GCF_000298275.1 Orycteropus afer afer | reverse complement strand
CTAGCCTAATTTGCAAATTGTATGTTCAATAAATGCCAGCCAACTTTTATTATTGGCTTAATTTGATTGTTGTTTTAATACTACTTATCTCTAATCCAGGATCTATGGCAGATTGAGGGTTCACAGTGCCACTAGGATTCAGGGAAACAAGGGATAAGAGAAGGATGATGCTTCTGAAAAAAAAATCCCACTGCCATCAAGTTGATTCCAACTCATAGTGACCCCTATTGGGTTTCTGAGGTGGTAAATCTTTACTGAAGTAGAATGCCCCATCTTCCTTCTGTGGGGTGGCTGGTGGGTTTGAACCACCAACCATCAGGTTAGCAGTCAAATGCCTTAGGCTCAGTGCCACCGGAGATCCTAATAATGCTTCTACTTGCCTTCACTAAATTCACTCTCCCTCTCCTCTTGTTCTGTTTCATACATCTTCTCCTGTCCTTTCACAGAAAACCCATAAAGTGCAAGACATGGTTCTGGAAATCAAGGGTAAAATATTGAGCATGAAGACAACACTCAAATCCTTATAGATTATACAGTCTGGTTAGGAAAACTAGCCATAAACAAGTTAAAGGAAGCATACAAACCAAGAGATACTCAAGTTAGAGACGGCTGACTTCAACTATCTGTAGAGGCCAAAAACAAAACAAAATAAAACTCACTGCTGTTGAGTCCGTTCTGACTCATAGCGACCCCTCCTTGGGTTTCTGAGGTGATGTCTCTATGGAAGTAGACTGCCCAGTCTTCCTTCCAAGGAGTGGCTGAGGGATTTGAACCACCAGCCTTCTGGTTAGCAGTCAAATGCCTTAGGCACTGTGCCACCAGAGTTCATAAAAAGATGTTGTGCCATTGACTTGATTCTGCCTCACAGTGATTCAGTGTGGCAGCAGAACTACCCCGTTGGGTTTTCTCGGCTGTGATCCTTACAGAAGCAGATTGTCACATCTTTTCCCTGTGGAGCTACTGGATGGGTTTAAACTGCCAGTATTTCCTCCTGCAGTTGAGCGCTTAACAGTCACGCCACCAGCATTCCTTCTATGTATCTATTCCAACTCCTAGTGACCCTATAGGACAGAGGAGAACTCCACCATAAGGTTTCCAAGGCTGTCAATCTTTTTGGAAGTAGATTGCCTCATCATCCTCCCATGGAGCAGCTGATGGGTTTGAACCGCTGGCCTTCTGGTTGTCAGCCAAATGCCTTACCCAGTGCACCACCGGAACACCTCATATCTATATATAGAAATGTACATACATTAGTGGGTTAAGAATA
>NW_006941924.1:0-1222 GCF_000298275.1 Orycteropus afer afer | reverse complement strand
CAGCTCCGTATGTCTCCTTTTTTTGGTATTTTTACGCAAATTCTTCTGCTAATTGGGGTTTAGTCCAATTCTGTATCCTTCCCTTCAAGGCTCAGGGTTCCACGATTATCTTCTGTGTCTGTGTTAATTGGTTTCCATTTCTTTGTTGAAGAGGGTCTGTGAAATCCTTCTGCCTAGTCCGCCATCTTGCCGGAACTTCAAGATTGCTTTCTTGATGGTGAAGATATTTCTTCTCTCTCTTTTATCTCCCATGACACATTGAATGTGCTTATGCCATTTTTGCCTAGTAAACCATTGGTGGCTACACTGGGTTCATTTTGGGTTCATTCTAGTTTTGTGGATTTGAAACTTGGGAATTTTTAACTGATTGAAGGAGAGAACAGTATGTATTATACCTCTTAAATTATATTAAATGTGTACAGAGTTGAAATTCTTTTGATCATTTATACATCTATTTTCTGTTTTTGTTGCTCAGATCTCCTTATTGAGGAAGCAGCTGGATTTAAATAATTTTATTTCATCTCTTGAGATAGAAAACTTGTCTTGTGATTTATTTTTGCTTCTGATTGACTTCGAATTGAATTGATCAAAGTATAATTTGGATGGCTAGATGTTAAATCTCTTTTACATCTAGTATTTTTTCTTTACTGTCATTACTTCTCTAGAACAGATCCTTTGTTTTATTTAGGATCAGGGACAGTTTAGAAAATAATAGTCTAATACTAATTGCTCTAAAGTAAACATGAGTAACAAAGGAAAAGGAGTTGCCAGGATCTTTGTCATTAATGACTAGTATAAGCACTGTGGGTATGAAGTTAATTTAGCTGGCTGCTAAGGATTCCTTTCTCAGTACAGGCACAATTTAGAAAACATTTTCTTAATGCGTCTGCAACTGTGTACAAATTATGTCCTTTAAAAAGTAAATTTAAATCATTTTCTTAATGGTTTAAGACACTGATTGTTCAAAAGAATATTTTAGTAATAAAATAATTATCCTGAAATTTTAACTGGTAAATAGATTTTCATTCATCATTTCTTAGATTGAATCCAACCTAATGGTCATTTGCACTCCACTCCTCCATTAAAGTGGAATTGCACTATAAAGTTTGTATACAGGGGTTCGACGGCTGGCGGTTCAAACCCACCAGCCACTCCTCGGAAGGAAGGTTGGGCAATCCTACTTCCGTAGTGATACTGCCTCGGAAACCCAAGGAGGGGTCGC
>NW_006941923.1:0-1207 GCF_000298275.1 Orycteropus afer afer | reverse complement strand
TGACATCAATACTACTCAAGCTATGCCAGAACATAGAAAAATATGGAATACTCTCAAACTCATTTTATGAACAAGTAAATAAAAAAAATACCAAAACCATGGAAAGACACCACTAAAAAGGAAACTACAGACCGATATCCCTCATGAATATAGATGCAAAAATCTTCAACAAAATCCTAACCAAAAACATTCAACAACATATCAAAAAATAATACATCCTGACCAAGTGGGATTCATACCTGGTGTGCAAGGATGGTTCAACAATGGAAAACAATCAATGTAATCCACAACATAAACAAAACAAAAGAACCACATGATTATATCAATTCATGCAGAAAGACATTTGATAAAATCCAACACCCATTCCTGTTCAGAACTCTCAGCAAAAGAGGGATAGAAGGGAAATTGCTCAACATAATAAAGGGTAAATATGCAAAGCCAATGCCCAACATCATTATTAATGGAGATAGTCTCAAGGCATTCCCCTTACAAATGGAACCAGACAGGGATGCCATCTATCAAAACTTCTATTTGACATTGTATTAGAAATTCTGGCCAGGGGAATAAGGCAAAAAAAAAAAAAATAAATAAAAGACATCCAACTTGGCAAAGAGGAAGTAAAGCTTTCTCTATTTGTGGATGATATGATCCTGTAGGTAGAAAACTCAAGAGAATCAACAAAAAAATCTACTGGAAGTAATAGAGAGGTTCAGCAAAGTGGCAGGATACAATGTCAACATACAAAAATCAGTTGCATTTCTCTATACCAACAGGAGACCTCTGAAAAAGAAAAAAGGAAACAATATAATTTACAATAGGTACTAAAAAGATAAAATATCTGGGAATAAATCTTCCCAGAGACACAGAAGACCTATACAAAGAACATTATAAAACACTGCTACAGGAGACATCAAGGGCTCTACAGAAATGAAAGAACCTGCCTTGTTCATGGATAGGTAGAGTGAATATTGTGAAAATGTCAATACTACCTAAAGCAATCTATACATTTAATGCGATCCCGATCCAGATAGGAACAAATTTTTGTTGTTGTTGTTGTTGTAAAGTGCTGTCGAGTAGTTTCTGACTCACAGCGACCCCATGCACAGCAGAAAGAAACACTGCCCGATCCCACACCAGCCCCACAATCCCTGCTATACTTGAGCCCATCATTGCAGCCACCATGTCAATCCATCTTGTTGAAGGCCTC
>NW_006941922.1:0-1217 GCF_000298275.1 Orycteropus afer afer | reverse complement strand
AAGGCTTTACACGTTGCATTATAATACTTTGTCTTCTTGAGCTGCTTTTTGAAATCTTCTGCTCAGTTCTTTTATTGCAGCATTTCTTCCATTCACTCTAGCTACTCTCCATTCAAAAGAACATTTCAAAGTCTCTTCTGACATCCATTTTTGTCTTTTCTTCCTTTTCTGTCTTTTTAACGACCACTTTTTTGCTTCATATATTCTGCTTTTGATGTCATCATTGCTTTTCATCTGGTCTTCCATCATTGGTATTCAATGTGTCAAATCTGTTCTTGAGATGCTCTCTAAATTCAGGTGAGATATAATTAAGAAGACTAGGCCAGGCATAGTCACAAGAATCATATCTGAAATTAACTATCTATATTAGCAAAGTGACCAAAACAGAAACAGTGGGCTCAGGAGAAATTGGAGGTAGAGTCTGGATAGAGATTCTGGAAAGGGATGAAGGATATGAAAGTGAATCTGCATCTCCACCTAAAGAATTTGATAGACTGTCATTAAAGGTTTATGCACATAGGGATACGATGAATTGACTCAGGACTGACTTCATCTCTCAGGACACAGTGATTCCTTAGAAATAGACATACAACTCAAGGAGGAACACAGTCCTTCCAGGTGTACTGAAATGGGTACTAGTAAAAAAACTTCTTCCCTTTTTCTAAGATAACAAAGAATAAGGATTCTATAACTTCAGTCCATAAAAGGATACATTTTCTTGCCATGTGGGGATAATTTTCTGGAGAACAAGATCATTGCAGAGGAAAGCAGAGTTGAAGTTTAGAGAGATTGAGAGAAATACCTGATGAGCAAAACCATGTCTGTAGTCAAACACTGTAATTCCCAGACACACCCTTAAAGTATCCATACCACCACATTAGAATTACAGTCCTGTCACTTCTTAGGAGTTACCATTGTTAATATTGACATGTAATAATCTTAGGAAATTATAATTCTGGCTGTAGAAGCAATGGCGAAACATTTCAGTATTTTTTTCTATAGTTTATTTTTATCCTCATCATATGCATATACAGAATTTGAATAGAATTATTAATTGTTCATTATGAATAAATTATGTATTTTCTAAAATGAATTTAGGCTCATGTTTTTTAATATATTTGAGGAGAATATACCAACTTGTGTCTATTAAGCTAACAAAATATATTTTAATTGTATATTCTTTTCTTTTAAATGACTTTTTTAATTTATTAAATTTT
>NW_006941921.1:0-1181 GCF_000298275.1 Orycteropus afer afer | reverse complement strand
TCATAAAATGAGTTAGGGAGGATTCCATCCTTTTCTATGTTTTGGAATAGTTTGAGTAGGATTGGTATCACTTCTCTGAATGTTTTGTAGAATTCTCCAGTGAAACCATCTGGGCCAGGACTTTTTTTAGTTGGTAATTTTTGATGACCTGTTCAATTTCATCTTTTGTGATGGGCTTGGTCAACTTTTCCACATCAATCTGTGTTAGTTTAGGTAAGTAATGTGTTTCTCGAAAACTGTCCATTTCTTCCAGATTTTCAAATTTGTTGGAATACAGTTCTTCATATTATCCTTTTTATTTTAGTTGGTTCTGTTGTGATGTCACCCATTTAATTTCTTATTCATGTTATTTGTATTCTCTCCCTCTTTTTCCTTTGTTAAATTTGCCAGTGCTTTGTCAATTTTATTGATCTTTTCAGAAAGCCAACTTCTGGACTTGTTGATATTTTCTATAGCAGTTCTATTTTCTGTTTCATTGATTTCTTCTTGAATCTTGATTATTTCCTTTCCTCTGGTGACTGTAGGCTTTTCTTGCTGTTCTTTCTCTAATTGTTGGAGATGTTGGATTAAAGTGCTGATTTTTGCTGTTTCTTCTTTTTTTTTTTTTATAATGTGCACATTTATTGCTATAAATTGGCTTCTAATCACTGCTATTGCTGTGTTCCAAATATTTTGGTATGTTGTGTTTTCATTCTCATGTGATTCAAGGAATTTTCAAATTCAATTTTGATTTCTTCTCTTTCCCAGTCTTTCACAAGGAGGGTGTTGTTCAGTGTCCATGTGTTTACACTTTTCCTGTTGATCTTCCTATTTTTGATTTCTATTTTGATGGTATTATGATCTGAGAAGATGCTTTGCAGTATTTCAATGTTTTTAAATTTATTAAGGCTTGCTTTGTGACCTAATATATGGTCTATCATAGAAAAAGTTCCATGTACACTGGAGAAGAATGTATATTGTGCTGCTGTTGGGTGAAGTGCTCTATAAATGTCCATAAGGGCAATTTGGTGGATTGTATTGTTTAGCTCTTCTACATCTTTGTTGAGTTTCTTTCCAGTTCAATCTTTCAAAGAAAGTGGTTTATTAAAGTCTCCCACTATGACTGTGGAGTCATCTATTTGGCTTTTCAACTCTTTTAAAGTCTGATGTATGTATTTTGGGGCTCTTTCATTGGGTCCCTA
>NW_006941920.1:0-1229 GCF_000298275.1 Orycteropus afer afer | reverse complement strand
TCAGGCTCTTCTTGGTGGTTTTTTTATCGTTGGCCTGTTGGTGGAGAAGGAGGTAGTGGCTCTCGCTCAGTAAGTGAAGTTGCAGGAGGTGTGGGTGTAGTTGTGTCTTATGGGGACTGTTGTTGCTGTCATCCACTCAATGAGACAAAAATTACAATTGAATAACCATCAAAAAACTAAAAGCCCATGGTCAAAAAACACACCATGTAATCACACAGGAACAGTAACAAAAAAAGGGAAAAAACAAGAAAACCTGCAATATCTGGGGATAGGGCACGAAGAAAAAAAAAAGTAGAGAAGGAGAATAATAAATGAAAAATAAATAGGAAAAATGCAAAAAGCAAAACAAGGAATGGGGTTAACCACGAGAAAAAAGAGGGAAAAGAGAGAAAAAAAACCTTAAATTTAAAAAACAAAAAAAAGTTCCAACCAGGCACAGGGAAAAGAAAAAAAATGCTGAAAACTATGACCTGGGATGTGAATATTAAGAATAATAATAAAAAGGACAAAAGTATTAATAATATCAGTTGTTCTAAAACAGACAAATACAAGCAAACTAATCACCAGGAAAAAGAAAGAAAAAAGAAAAAAATAAAAATAAAAAAAGAGAAAAAAAAATTGGTGGAGGACAGCTCAGGGCACCCAGGCTGTCTGAGCACACAGACTGTGATAGAGTTCCTGTGGGCCCAGAAGGTAGGTGGGAGTGGGGGATAGCCACACCTCCGTTCACCAAGTGGGTGTGGGGTATAAGAGTAACAAGAGGAATGTCGTACCTTTTCAGTCTTGCAGGTCCTGAGTGTCCCTGGAGTTGATGGAAACCAGAACATGTTCTTAAGCCCCAGAAATCTGCAAAAGCGCTGTCTCTTTAAATCTCCAAAATAGTCAAGCCGCTTTTTAAATCTTCAAAACAGCAGCAACCTCTGGACCACCAAAAGTCCACAGCTCAGCCCGCCTTTATCTTCACCTTTTCCGTTTGTTCCCCAGCCACTGTGCACAGTTCTCCGTGCAGTTCCTGGCTAGCAGGGTGATTTGTAGGTTAATTCTTAGGTCCTACCACCACTCAAGAATCTCCAAGCTGTCTGTGCCACCAGGATGGCTCAGGATCGCTGCCAGACTGCAGCTCCGTCTGTCTCCTTTTTTTGGTATTTTCATGCAAATTCTTCTGCTAGTTGGGGTTTAGTCCACTTCTATATCCTTCCCTTCAAGGCTCTGGGGTCCAGGATTATCTT
>NW_006941919.1:0-1253 GCF_000298275.1 Orycteropus afer afer | reverse complement strand
TGCTGACCTTTTGGTTAGCAGCCAAATGCTTTAACTACTATGCCACCAGAGCTCCTTAACTTATAGAATAGACTGGAACAATTTTTCTACAAAATGCCCCAGTTTCTAGATTTGTCTGGTTATTTTCTCTTGGTGTCATTTAGTATGCTTATGTATTTTTAAATTTCTGATAAACGGAAAGAACTAAGGGCTTGATGTTTTTCATTTAGCTAGATTACATCAGAGGTGATGTTATATATCATATAAAATACTTTTAAATGATAGTCAAGTGAAATCCTCAAAAGAGGATATCATAGACTAGAACATAATATACAAATAGATTTATACATTATAGAAATTAATTTTCCCTAAAGCGAGAAGTACTAAAAGATATTTTCTGAACACAATCGCATCCCAGGCAATAGAAACCCCCTGAATATATCTCTTGATTTGTTTTCCACACACTCCTAAGCACAAATCAAAGTCACCTATCACATTTTCTAGAATTGTCAACAGACTTCTTTGCCCTCATCCAATTCATGAACTTTTCCATTCAATCTACTGCAGCAACACCTTATTTATTCATTCATCCAACAAATATTTACTGAGCACCTACTACATGCCAGACTCTCTCTTATTTACTGGGGATGTTGTTGTTGTGTGCTGTAGTAGTTAAATTGTGTGTCAACTTGGCTGGGCCTGGTTTTGAGTGGCTGGCCAGTTGGATGCAGTTTTTCCCCATGAGACTGGTAATTGACTCCATGGTGCAATCTACTGGAGCAGCTGAGTAGCTGCCTTAAGGATGTGGTCTGCTTCCAGTAGATAAGAAGCCAGCTTTGAGAAAGGTCTTTGAGCTTTTTGATACACTTGTACCCTGCGTGTAGCCAAGCCTTCATTCGGCAGCTTGCCATGTTTCCTTCTGAATTTGGGACTATCCATGGACTTGAACTAGTGGCATGCCATGTTGTTTGATAATCTTAAGACTGTGCCAATTTATTTGTCAACCTGAGTTAAAAGAAGCCGACAGCTTCAGTGGGCCAAGAGCAAGAGGCAGAGCTGAAGCCCAAGGTCGAGGGGCTTTCACCCGGCCCCTAGAGCTGGCACTTTGAACTCAGACTTCTACCCTCCTAAATTGTAAGAGAATGAATCCCTGTTTGTTTAAAGTCACCCATTTGTAATATTTTCTGTTAGGATAGCACTGTTGTTGTTGTTATTTTGCCATCGAGTTGGCCCCGACTCATAGCGACCCCTCCTTGGGTTTCCAAGGCAGTATC
>NW_006941918.1:0-1267 GCF_000298275.1 Orycteropus afer afer | reverse complement strand
TTAAGGCCATCCCATTGGTGGTATATTCCTATTGGAGTGGCACTAGGTAACCAGAACAGGGGCTATAGTACAGACAGAGAATAAAAAGTTTAAGAACAATATGTTTGATTTTTTTGTCCATAAAAATGTGAATGAACACATTCCTAGAAAATAATTTAATAAAATTGCCTTAAAGGAAAAGAGAAAATAAGCCTATAACATTAAAAAAAAAAATTGGAATCAGTAGTTAACAATCTTTCCACAAAGAAAACAGCATAACCAGGTGGCTTAGAGGTTTGTTCTACAAAGCCTTTAAAGAACAGTTTATCAACCTCACACAAATTCTCCCAGATAATAGGAAAAAAGAGAACACTCAACAGTTCACATAATAACCATGATCCCCTAAATCAGACAATGTCAGTAAAAGAAAAGTAAATTACAGGCCAATTTGTTCATGAGTGTAGATATAAACATTCTAAATACTGGCAAACCAGCTGGAAACAGCCTTGGTCTAGGTGCCCTTGTAGATCAGGATTAGTGCTGCTGCCCTGTGAATGTCTTCTGCACCTACTGCTGGGGAGAGAGAAGTGGGTGTGAGACTGGAGCAGATGGCATTCAGTCACATTTTTATCAATGGCAACAGCTATGCAGAAGACCCAGTTCCAATGCAACCACCCTTGGGCTCCCTGAGACCTGTTGCCCCTTCCTGTCACCACTGGGCAGGCAGGCTTGCTGGATGAGTTTACCAGGAAGGTGCTGGGTGCCTGAGTGAAGGTTGGGAATAGAAAATTCCCCAGAACTCCCCACTAGAAGGGCTGCATGTTTGTAATGCATCTGTTTGATGGAGGGGATGTGTTGGGGGCCAATTCCTTCCAGTTGGGGCCTAGGCAGAAGTGAGTTGGTGATTTGGTCTGTCTGGACCATGACTTTCTCAGGAGTGGGCATGCAAGACTTATGGAGGCTCTATGGGAAGAAGGAGACCACTGGCCACTTGGAGTGATTGGTCGAGACAGAGGAGTAGTCAAAATGGGTGGGTCAGATCCACTGCTGAGCCAATGAGCCTTCTATTCATTCATTCAATACTTGGTAATTGAGCACCTCCACTCTACTTGGCATTGTAGTGTTGTTGTTGTTGTTGTTGTTTGCCGTTGAGTCGCCCCGACTCATAGCGACCCCTCCTTGGGTTTCTGAGGCAGTATCACTATGGAAGTAGGATTGCCCAACCTTCCTTCCGAGGAGTGGCTGGTGGGTTTGAACCGCCAGCCTTCTGGTGAGCAGTCAAGTGCCT
>NW_006941917.1:0-1248 GCF_000298275.1 Orycteropus afer afer | reverse complement strand
AAAACTCAAAATCATAAAAAAAAAAAAAAAAAGAATACCATGTTTGCTAATAGAGCCTGATGGAACCACTGAACCTATGGGCCCTAGTTGCCCTTTAGGTCTGGAAATGAACCAACTCCTGTGGCTTCCAGCCAAACAAAAACAGACATATGAGCTGAACATTTACAATATGTAGATACATTCCTTGGAGAGAACAATCATGGGAGAATAGAAGGGCTGTGTATGCACAAGGAGACAGCTCAGAGGGCAGGAGTGTATGGAAGGAAGGACACAGGGAAGAAGTAACTATTGGGGGGAAGTGGGAGGGGAGATATTGCATTGTGGTAAATAGTACTCAATGTCATGAGAAGAAGTGTATGTGAGCTGATCTATGGAAAGTGAATTTGCTGTGTAAACTTTCACCCAAATCACAATTAAAAAAAAAAAAAAAAAGAACCAAAGAAAAAATTCAAACCTTGTGTTACAATATTGAAAGGTTCTATGGGGAAAATATTGAATGATGCTGGAAACATCAAAAGAAGATGGAAGGAATACACAGAGTCACAGCATCAAAATAATTGGTCCACGTTCATCCATTTCAGGAGGTGACATATGATCAAGAATCAATGGTATTGAAGGAATAAGTCAAAGTTACACCAATGAAATTGGCAAAAACAGACAAACAAAAATAATGTTCCAGGAATTGACAGAATATCCACTGAGGTGTTTTAACAAACAGATGCCACACTGCGGGCACTCACTCATTTATGTCAAGAAATTTGGAAGAGCTACCTGACCAACTGACTGGAAGAGGTTTGTATTTGTACCCATTCCAAAGAAAGGTGTTCCTACAGAATATGGAAATTATTGTAAAATATCATTAACATTACACTCAAGTAAAAATCTTACTGAAGATATTTCAAAAATGATTGCAGCAGTATATTGACATAGAAGTTACAGAAATGCAAGCTGGATTCAGAAGAGGACAGGCAATGAGGGGTATCATTGCTGATGTCAGATGGATCTTGGCTAAAAGCAAAGAATACCAAAAATATCTTTACTTATATTTTATTGACTATTCAAAGACATTTGATTGTGTGGATCATAACAAATTATGGATAACATTGAAAAGAATGGGAATTCCAGAACACTTAATAGTGCTCCTGAGGGACCTGTACATGGACCAGGAGGCAGTCATTCAAACAGAACAAGGGGATACTGTATGGTTTAAAATCAAGAAGGGAGTGCATCAGGGTTGTATCCTTTCAC
>NW_006941916.1:0-1206 GCF_000298275.1 Orycteropus afer afer | reverse complement strand
GTTTCTAGCAATAAATCAGAGTTTTTTTTTTTTTGGGTGGAGGGTGTCTACTGTGCCTGTGTGATTACACAGTGTATTTTTTGCCCATTTGCTTTTACTTTTTTGATGGTTATTCAATTGTTATTTTTGTCTAACTGAGTGGGAGACAGCAACAGTCCCTGTACTACACCCATACCACCTGCAGCTTCACTTACTGAGAGCCACCACTTCCTTCTCCACCAATAGGCAAATGATAAGCAACCACCAAGAGGAGCCTGAATCACCCTTGGCTTCTCATCACAAATATTTAACAGAGATCTAAATACAATACCATGATGTCTCAGAAACAAAAGATCATCAGGTCCACAAAAAGAAGCAAGATAAAGTGGTAGAAACAAGGGAGCTGGATATAGACCCAGAATACATCCCTGGGGAAGAAGCAGCATTGGAACTCTCTGATAAGGAATTCAAAAGAATTATATTTAGGTATCTTAAAGGATTGAGAGACAGACCAAAAACAAAAACAACAACAACAACAACAAAAACAGACAAAAACCCAGAAGTATTTTGGAAGAAAATACAAGAACAAAATGACAAAATAAATGGAAAATTAGAAAAGATTCTAAATCTACAAATAGAAATCCAGAAGATTAATACTAAATTGTCAGAAATAGATGACACATTGGAAGGGTAAAGGAATAGAAATGATGCAATGGAATACAGAATTAATGAGATTGAAGACAAATACCTGAATACTTCTTTGGAAAGGGATCAATCAGAAAAAAAAGATGAAAAGAAAATGAAGAAAGCTTAAGGTTCAAGTGAGATACCATCAAAAGGAATAACCTACATGTCATTGGAATTCCAGAACAGGAAGAGAAAAATAAAACCACTGAGAAAATTGTCCAACATTCATTGGAGGATAATTTCCCTGATATGATAAAAGATGAGAATATATCCACTCAGGAAGTCCAACAAACCCCAGACATGATAGGCCCCAAAAGAAAATCACAAAGACATATCATCATCAAACTCATCAAAAACAAAGACAAAGAAAGAGTCCTGAAAGGAAAGCAGGAAAAAATTAAAAAAAAAAAAATTAAAAAAAGAGTCTCTGAAAAAAGAATTCAAGAAAAAGTTTGAGAAATAATGCATAATTTATATATGGATAATCATAGTACAGATTAACATGATATATCTCTTAAAAGTTTTATCATAGGTAGAACT
>NW_006941915.1:0-1267 GCF_000298275.1 Orycteropus afer afer | reverse complement strand
CTGCTAACCAGAAGGCTGGAGGTTCAAACCCACCAGCCACTCCTCAGAAGGAAGATGGGGCAATCTACTTCCGTAGTGATACTGCCTCACCAACCCAAGAAGGAGTCACTATGAGTCAGGGCCGACTCTACAGCACATAACAACAACAATTGAATCTGGGGTCTTTTTTTCCTTACACGCTGGCACAATGGTTAAGTACTTGACTGCTAACTAAAAGATTTGCAATTCAAACTCACTAGATTACTTCCTTAGTGATACTGCCTCGGAAACCCAAGGAGGGGTCGCTATGAGTCCAACTCAACGACTCAACGACTCAACGACTCAACGGCACATAACAACAACAACAACAAAGATAATCTGCAGAAGTACTCTGTTCTGGTAAAGATTATAGCCTAGGAAACCCTATCTACTCTATCCTATATGGCTGCTATGAGTCAGCATTGACACAACAACAAGAATGTTATGAAGAGTTCTGGTAGTGCAGTAGTTAGGTGCTAGGCTATAACTGAAGGTTAGCAGTTGGAAACCACTCAGTGGCTTTGCAGGAGAAAGACATGGCAATCTGCTTCTGTAAAGATTACCAAAACCAAAACCAAACTCACTGCTGTCAAGTCAGATCTGACTCATAGCAACCCCTCCTTGGTTTTCCTAGGTGGTATCACCACCCAATCTTCCTTCTGAGGAGTGGCTGGTGGGTTTGAACCACCAGCCTTCTGGTTAGCAGTCAAATGCCTTAGGCACTATGCCACGAGAGCTCCCAGCCTAGGAAACCAATGGAGGAGTTCTACTCTCCATTGTCACATGAGGTTGCTATGAGTCAAAATCGACTCCATGACACCTAATACCTGGAATGTTATGAGGACAATGCCTGACAACAATAGCCAGTTCTAGCATGGCTTTTGTATAACCTTCTTTTAATTTATTTCAACTGTATACAGATAGTAGTTGCTATCATGATTCTCTGTTATTTTTTTTTCCCCCTCTGCCTTTGGGGACTTTCATTAGGGTTAAAAATGTGGCCCTAGCACAAGGTCTCAGGCTTGGTGACTGCAATGGCATACTCTTGGTATGGTCCTGACCAGGAAAATCTTTGTCTGGTTATGCAACCTCAGGAGACCAGTCTATACTTATTCCCCTAACCCACAGCCGTCAAGTCAGATCCGACCCATAGCGACCCCTCCTTGGGTTTCTGAGGCAGTATCACTATGGAAGTAGATTGCCCAACCTTCCTTCTGAGGAGTGGCTGGTGGGCTTGAACTGCCAGCCT
>NW_006941914.1:0-1267 GCF_000298275.1 Orycteropus afer afer | reverse complement strand
TCAATTGTTTATACACCATTCATGGATAATGAATGCAATGTACTTTTCATTTTAACAGAAGAAAGAAAACATAGGTAAGACATCATGGATAAGAAACACTTGTTTGGACAGAATTTCTGACAGGAAGATATAAATAGAAATTGTTAGGGGTAAAACTTATTTCCAATTCCTCCTGTTTTAATGTGCTGATTCAGTCTGAAGAAAAGAGGGGAAAAAGGGGGAAAAAAGAAAAAATGAACAGCTCTACTGGGATCTGCGAGACCACACACACAAAAAAGTCTAATATTAATGCCATTAGAGTTTCAGAAATAGAGGAGGAAAAAGATGGAGTGCTGAAAAACTTTTGAAGAAATAATGGCTGAAAATTTGCCAGTTATGGTGAAAGACAAACCCCAAAGCTCAGTGAACCATAAATAGGATAAACTCAAAGACACTGATACTTTACTGTTACTGTTTGCTGCTGTCAAGTCGGTTCCAACTCAGAATAACTTTTTGTAAAACAGAAGGGAACATTGCTTGGTACTGGTCCATCTTCACAATAGTAGGTATGTTTGAGCCGATTGTTGTGTCCACTGTGTCCACTGGGTCAGTCTCCCTTATTGAGTGTCTTCCTCTTTTTCGTGGACCCTCTACTTTACTTGGGAGCTCTGGGGGCATGGTGCCTAAGGCATGTGACTGCTAACCAGAAGCATGATGTCCTTCTCCGGGGAATGGTCCCTCCAGACAGCAGGCCCAAAGTAAGTGAGATGAAGTCTTGCCATCCTTACTTCTAAAGAGCATTCTGGCTGTATTTCTTCCAAGACAGATTTGTTTGTTCTTATGGTAGTCCATAGTATATTCAATATTCTTTGTTAACACCATAGTACTAAGGCATCAATTCTTCTTCGGTCTTCCTTATTCATTCATTGTCCATCTTCTGCATACATATGAGGAGATTGAAATACCATGGCTTGGGGCAGGATTATTGGTCCAGTTGTGAGGACTTTTTTTTTTCTTCTTTATCTTGAGGTGTAATCCATACTGAAAGGAGCTCTGGTGGAGGAGTGGTTAAGCACTTGGCTGCTAATTAAAAGGTCAGCAGTTCAAACCTACCCGTTGCTCTATGGGAAAAAAAGATGAAGCAATCTGCTTCCACAAAGACTTTGTTGTTGTTAGATGCCATTGAGTCAGCTCCGAATCATAGCAACCCTGTGTCCAACAGAACGAAGCACTGCCCAGTCCTGCACCATCCTCACAATCCTTGCAATACTTGAGCCCATCATTGCAG
>NW_006941913.1:0-1267 GCF_000298275.1 Orycteropus afer afer | reverse complement strand
TTTTTTTTTTTTTTTTTTTTGAGTTCTCATTCCTTTGTTGATCTCATCTTGTCCATGGCTTTAAATACTATAGACACACTGGTGACCTCAACTATGTCTTCAGCCCAAATCCTCCAGAACTCCTAATTTATAGAGTGGACCTCTTGCTTGCCAATAGCTCTAATGGGCACCTCAGTCTGAACATGCCCAAAACTGATGTCTTGACCCCTCTCAAACCTGCTCCTTCAACTGTTCTTCCCATTTCAGGAAAATGACAACTCCATTCTTCCAGTCAGGCTGAAAATCTTGGAAGCATTTTTTAAAAATAAATTTTATATTGAAGTACAACATACATTCAAAAATACATGACTCATAAGTGAATTATCACAAAGTGAGCACACCCATGCAACCACTATCCATGTAAAAAAAAAAAAAAATTACCAGCACCCTAGGACCCCTGTGTCCTTTCTGTCACACCCTCTTCCTCCCTAAAGGTGACCTCTATTCTGACTTCTATCACCATAGATTAGCTTTGCCTTTTAGACTTTATATAATGGAATTACACAATATGAATTATTTTCTGTCTGATTTCATTCACTCAGTATTATGTTTAAGAGATTCATTCAAGTTGTTGCATGTAGCAGTAGTGTGTTCATTTGCATTACTGCATAAAATTCCATTTTACCATTGGTATTCATTCTACCATTGATGGACATTTGAGTTGTTTACATTTGGAGGCTGTGAAAAAAATAATTTTTTTTTGAAAAATAAATTGGAGTGCTATCATTAATAATGGTACTATGAACATTCCTGGACACACACCTGTATATTTCTGTTGGGACTGGAATTCTTGGGTCAAAGGGTATGTGTATTGTCTGTTATCTAGTGGTGCTATAACACAAATATCACAAACGGATTGGCTTTAAAGAACAGGAATTTATTTTCTCAGTTCTGGAGATTAAAAGTTCAAATCAAAATCTTGACTGTGTCAACTCCTTCTATGGACCTCTCCTAGTATCTGGTGACTGTCAGCAATTCTTGGCATTCCTTTGAGCACAATTAAGTGTTCTGGAATTCCCCTTCTTCTCAATGTCATCCATAATTTGTTATGATCCACACAACCAAATGTTTTTTCATAGTCAGTAAAACACAAGTAAACATCTTTCTGGTATTCCTTGTTTTCAGCCAAGATCTGACATCAGCAATGATATCCTTGTTCCATGCCCTCTTCTGAATCCAGCTTGCATTTCTGGAAGTTCTCTATCAATATACTGCTGCAACCATTTTT
>NW_006941912.1:0-1267 GCF_000298275.1 Orycteropus afer afer | reverse complement strand
TAGTGGCTAAAGTATTTGACTGCAACCCAGAAGGTTGGAGGTTCAAACCCACCAACCACTACTTGGAAGGAAGATTGGGCAATCTACTTCTGTAGTGATACTATATCAGAAACCCAAGGAGGGGTTGCTATGAGTAGGATCCTACCTGACGGAAGTGAGTTTGGCTTTTTGGTTTGGTAATACTAACCCATTGCTTTTTCTTCTTTTCTGCTGGATTCAATAATGCATTGAAATGACCACACAGAAAAGCATAAATAATACTCATGATCATGAGGTTTATCCAGGAAACAGTTGGTTACCACTTAGATTCAGGAATGATTCAGTATACAGTTTTTTCATCAGGATAGTCTTTTCTCAGCTTTGCCCACAAGCAGGCCTCTGTCTGGCTCTTGATCCCTTGGGCCTTCAGTCCCTTTGTCCCTCAGCCTGAGGTCTACTATGCTTTAGAAATGTTAAAAACTTCTTTAGCTCCATCAACAGGTGCCTAGAGGCATCCCAGTCCACCAAGAGTTCTCTTGCTTGAAGGTGATCAGCTCACTTGCTTTGTGAGTTGATACACCCGATGTAACCACCTTACTCTATGAGTGAGGAAGCCCACTGTGACATTTCATACTTATTTTCAGGTTTTGTTAATGCTGCTTCTCTGCTATTGCTTCTCAATGTCTTGTGCTATAGCCTGGGTCTAAGAGATTCTCAGTGCAGGGACTCTCGATGAAAATGATGCACTATCTTCCCATCTCTTCTTCTAGTTGCTAGTGAGGTCCTCACTTTTGTTCTGAGATTGGATATTTTTTAAGCCTAGTGGGATTGTAAAACTGAATAATTCTCTAGATAGGGTTCCATATATCTTATTTGTATGGCCTGACACTCGTAATTTTCCATGTACATTTTTTTGTATTATTAAAATATTTCTAATCTTCTTGGTAGACTACAAACACCTTATTTGCATAGTTTTATCCTATCATCATGTGGGAATTTCAAGACTATGGTTAAAGGGCCATGGTAAGTAATTCAGCACAGCACAAAAATAAACACATATCAAAGTGAGTTTAACTGGGCAACATTATCAATTTATTCTTAACAAATAGATAGAAGAATCCTACCAATTCTTTCTGGTGAATCTTATGAAAATCCACCATTATATTGATTATTTTACTATCTATTTTCAGTTCTGATGTCTTATGAAGGGCAGAACCATATCTTTAGATATCTGTTGAACAGATACAGGTTACAATATGTATGCTTAAAAATATTCCAATATCATTGT
>NW_006941911.1:0-1241 GCF_000298275.1 Orycteropus afer afer | reverse complement strand
GGGTTTGAACCGCCAGCCGTCTGGTTAGCAGGCAACTGTCTTAGCCACTATGCTACAACCCTCTTTGGGTTTCCAAGGCAGTAAATCTTTATGAAAGTAGATTGCCCAGTCTTCCTTTTGTGACGTGGCTGGTGGGTTTGAACCATTAACATTCTGGTTAGCAGTCAAATGCCTTAGGCACTATGTCACCAGAACTCTTTATAAAGGGTTCATGGGCAGAGTATATAAAGAACTCTACATATCAGTAAGAAAACAAAAAACTGAAAAAATAAAAGGTAAGAGTTGAAATGAATGGCATAAAAGAAGATATCAAAATGATCAATAATCATAGCAAAACATGCTCAAACTCATTAATAATCTAAAGAATACAAATTAAAGCCCTGAGATACCACTATATAGTCAGTTGGTTGGCTAAAAATTAAACTAACTAATTAAAAATAAAGGTGATCATTTCCAAGAGTTGACAAACATATAGAGCAACTGGAATTCTCATCCACTGCTAGAAATAATATAATTTTGTATAACCATTTTGGGAAATGGTTTGGATTTATATGTTTAGTTTGAACATATGTATACTATATGATCCAGCAATTTGACTTCTAAGTATGTACTAAATATTTACAGTGGCTTTACTCATGATGTCTTCAAACAACAAGAGATAATACAAATCAATGGAGAATGGATAAACAAATGATGGTATTTTCTTAACGTAGGGTACTAAAACCAAAAAAATAAAAATAAACAAGCTCACTGCCATAGAGTCGGATCTGACTCATAGCGACCCTCCTTGGGTTTCCAAGGCAGTATCACTAAGGAAGTAGATTACCCAACCTTACTTCTAAGGAGTGGCTGGTGGGTTTGAAAAGCAGCCTTCTGGTTAGCAGTCAAATGCCTTAGGCATTACACCACCAGGGCTATAGGGTACTAGTGAGCAATAAAAAAAATAATAAACTACCTCTACATGTAGTACCACCAATGAACATTTCTAACAATATATAAATCAGATACGATAAAATATGGTATATACTCCCATTTATATAATATTTCATAACTGGCCAAAGTAATCTGTGGTGTTATAAGTCAAAATAGTGGAGATTCAGGGAGAAAGGAGGCAATAGTTATTGGGAGAGACAAAAGAGGTTCCAAAATACTTTTCAACCTGGGTGATAGTTACATAATTGTGTTCTTTTGTGATCACTCATGTGGATATGTATATTTATGATTGTTATACTTTTATGAAT
>NW_006941910.1:0-1233 GCF_000298275.1 Orycteropus afer afer | reverse complement strand
TTTATTTTGTCATTTTGTTCTTGTATTTTCTTCCAAAATTCTTCTAAGGTTTTTTCTGTGTTTTCTTTTGGTCTGTCTCTCAATCCTTGGAAGATACCTAAAGATAATACTTTTGTATTCCTTATCAGAGAGTTCCAATGCTGCTTCTTCCTTAGGGATGTCTTCTGGATCTGTATCCTGTTCCCTTGTTTCTACCACTTTATATTTCTTCTTTGTGTGGACTGTGATGGTCTGTTGTCTCTGAGACATCGTGGCATTGTTGTATTAAGATCTCTTTTAACTGTTAAGAGCAGCCAAGGGTGATTCAGGCTTTTCTTGGTGTTTTTTTATCATTGGCCCATTGATGGAGAAAGAGGTGGTGGCTCTTGGTCAGTAAGTGAAGTTGCAGGTGGTGTGGTTGTAGTTGTGTCTTATGGATCTGTTGCTGTCTCCCACTCAGACAAAAATTACAACTGAGTAGCCATTAAAAAACTAAAAGCACATGGACAAAACACACACCATGTAATTACACAGGAACAGTAACCAAAAAAAGAGAAAAGGGAAAAAGAAGAAGAAGAAAACAAGAACACCTGCAATATCTGGGGACAGGACAATAATAGTAAAAGGTAGAGAAGGAGAATGATGAAGAAAAAAATGGGCAAAATGCAAAAATAAAAACAAGAAACAGGGTTAACCATGAGAAAAAAAGGAAAAAAAAATTGCAACCATGTACAGGAAAAGAAAAAGAGCTGAAAACTAGGACCTGGGAGGGAAAGAATAAAGAATAATAGTGAAAAAGACAAATGTATTAATAATAGTAGTAGTTTTAAAACAGACAAAAACAAGCAAACTAAAAAGCAGAAAAAAGAAAGAGAAAGAAAAAAAAAGAAAAAGAAAAAAATTGGGGGAGGTTAGGGCAGGGCACCCAAGCACTGCTTTAGCACATAGAATGGGATGACATTCCTATGGGCCAAGAGGTGGGTGGGAGTGGGGGATGGCTGCACCTCTGTTCACCAAAGGGTGTGGAATATAAGAGTAACAAGGGGAATGCCGCACCTTTTTAGTCATCCAGGTCTGACTTGTCCTTGGGGTTACTGGCAAGCAGAACCTGTTCTTAAGCCCCTGGAATCTCAGAGAGCACTGTCTCTTTAAATATCCAAAATGGTCAAGCTGCTTGTAAACATTCAAAATGGCAGTGCCCCCCGGACAGGCAAAAGCCCACAGCTCAGCCTGCCTTTCTCTTCAGTGGTGCTT
>NW_006941909.1:0-1268 GCF_000298275.1 Orycteropus afer afer | reverse complement strand
CAATTAAAAAATGGGCAGAAGATATGAATAGACACTTCACCAAGGAGGATATTCAAGTGGCCAACAAACATGAAGAAATGCTCTTGATCATTACCTATTAGAGAAATAAAAAGTAAATTTGATTTACTTTACGTATTAAAGTAAATCAAAACAACATTGAGATACCTAGTGCTCCAGCACTAGTAGCAAAGTTCAACAAGACAGAAAATAACAAATGCTGGAGAGGATGTGGAGAGATTGGGACTCTCATACACAGCTGGTGGGATTCTAAAATGGTACAACCACTGTGGAAAGCAGTATGGCGATTCCTGCAAATGTTAGAATTAGAAATACCATTTAACCCGCCATTCCATTACTAGGTATATATACTAAATAAGTGAGATCCATGACAAGACGTATGCACACCCATGTTCATTGTAGCACTATTTACAATAGCCAAAAGAAGGAAACAACCTAGGTGTCCATCAACTGAGGAATGGAAAACCAAACTATGGTACATACAAACAATGGAATACTGTACAATGATAAAGAATAATGTAGAATCTGCAAAACACCACGTAACGTGGATGAACATGGAGGACATTGTGCTGAGTGAAATAAGTCAATCACAAAAGGACAAATATTGTATTAGTTCGTTATTGTAAAAGTCAAGGAAAGATTTATCTATGGAAGGACATTTTCTTTGTTGGTTACCAGGGGTGGGAGGGGAGGAGAGGGAACACTGTTAGATAGATAGATATAAGTATTGATTTGGGTGAAGTGAAGGGCAATGTACCAAATGTGAGTGATCAATATGCTGGGATGGAGAAAGAGAAAGACATGGAGAGGTATATTGGAGGTACAGACAACAAAGATGAATCCTTTTGCACATTTGTTCATTATCAGTGAAGGCAAACATGGGTATATGGGTTGATAGATTGGTGGACAGGCTGAAATAGTAGGTATATCTATGAAGCAGGGAGTGTACCCAAGACCATGCATAGGGTTGGCAGAAAATTGTCCCATAAGTTTATATGTATGATCTGAATTCCCAGATGTATAGTAGAGCTAAGAAGGGAAAGTTGTAGTCGCTTCTTGGTCACAGCCAGCAACCCAGAGGGACTGAGCAGTTGAACCTGTGGGCTCAGAACCGTAGCCACATGGGACATCAAGCTCAATTGGCATAACATACTGCACAAAACATTGTTACACCTCCTACTTTGGCGAGTAGCAACTGGGATTTTAAAAGCTTGCAAGCTGTCATCTAGATGCAACGATGGGTCTCTCCT
>NW_006941908.1:0-1268 GCF_000298275.1 Orycteropus afer afer | reverse complement strand
AGGAAGACCAAAGAAGAGTTGATGCTTTTGAGTTGTGGTGCTGGCAAAGAGTGCTGAGAGCACCATGGACTGCTAAACAAAGTAACACATCTCTCCTGGAAGAAGTGCATCCAGAATGCTCCTTAGAAGTGAGAATGGCCAGGCTTCATCTCACCTAATTTGGTCATGTGGTCAGAAGGAACCATTCCCTGGAGAAGGATATCATGCTTGGTAAAGTGGAGGGTCAACAAAGAGGGAGAAGGCTCTCAACAAGATGGATTGACACAGTGGCTACAACAATGGGCTCAGGTATAGCCAGGATCATGAGGCTGGCTGGCACAGGACTGGGCAGTGTTTCCTTCTGTTGTACGTAAGGTCACTATGAGTCGGAGATGACTCAATGTCACCTAACAACAACAACAAACAACCCACAAGATGAAGTACTTAGGGATAAATCTAACCAGAGATACAAAAGACCTATACAAGAAAATTACAAAGTGCCACTAAAGAAACCAAAAGAGACCTACATATTGGAAGAATACACTATGCTTATGAATAGAAAGATTTAGCTATAAATGTCAATACTACCCAAAGCAATCTACAAATATAATGCAATCCCAATCCTGGTTCCATCAACATTCTTTAAAGAAGTGGGAAAACCAATTACTAAATTTATATAGAAAGGAAAGAGACTTCAGATAAGCAAAGCACTACTAAAGAAGAACAAAGTAGGAGGTCTCACACTCATCTATATCAAAATATATACAGCCACAGTAGTCAAAACAGTCTTGTATTGGTATAATGACAGACATAGAGACCAATGGAACAGAATTCAGAACCCAGAAGTAAACCCATCCATCTATTAACAGTTGATCTTTAACAAAAGGCCAAAACCTATTAAATGAGGAGTAAGTAGTCTCTTTAACAAATGGTGCTATCAAAACTAGATATCCTTTTGCAGGAAAATGAAACAGGGTCCACCTCTTACAATATACAAAAATCAATTCAAGATGGATTGAAGACCTAAACTTAAAACTATAAAGATCATCAAAGAAAACATAGGGACAAACTTAGGAGCCTGATGTATGGCATAAATGCACTATCAAACATAAGTACAAACACACAACCAGCAGAAGATAAACTAGATACCTGGGACCTCTTAAAAATTAAACATTTATATTCATCAAAATACTTTGTCAGGCCAGTAAGAATAAGCTCTGATTTCTCAGCAGAAACCATGCAAGCAAGAAGGCAATGGGATGGTATATATAAAACCCTGAAAGAGAAAA
>NW_006941907.1:0-1202 GCF_000298275.1 Orycteropus afer afer | reverse complement strand
GAAAGATGAGAATATATCCATTCAGGAAGTCCAACAAACCCCAAACAGGATAGACCCCCAAAAGAAAATCACCAAGACAAATCATCATCAAACTCATCAAAACCAAAGACAAAGAAAGAATCTTGAAAGCAGCATGGGAAAAACAAAAAGCTTTTTACAAAAGACAACCAATGAGAATAAGCTCTGATTTCTCAGCAGAAACCATGCAAGTGAGAAGGCAATGGGCTGGTATTTATTAAACCCTGAAAGAGAAAAATTTTCAACCACAATTATGATGGTGAAATTAAGAGATTTCCAGATAAGCAGAAACTAAGGGAATTAATAAAAACCAGACCAAACTTATAAGAGATACTAAAGGAAATCCTTTGAATAGAGAATCAAAAATCAACCAACCATTAATATGCAAGATGATATAACCAAGAAACCACAGCTATGGACACATCCAAAGTAAAATAAGTTTACAAGATTGTGAACAGAGAACCAGAGACATCAATTGGCAAATGAGGACAACTACAAACCAAGAAGAGGGAAAATAGTGTGTAGTTACAGAACTTGTAAATGCAGAGGAAGTAAAGAGAGTTGCAAGATAGAATGGAGTATTTTAATCTCAGGGAGAAAATTATAAATCACAGGGTAACTTCAAAGAAAAATGATAAACCTTCACATCACAACAAAAAAGAGGACAAGCACAAATATTCAGCAAATACTAAAACAATAGCAACAAAGGAAATTATAACAGAATTCATAAACATAATGAGCTCAACACAGAAAATAATATGGAACAAGGAAATCAGGGACGCCATGAAAAAAACACATAACAAATGGGAGCGACCAATTCATACTTGTCAATAATTACACTGAATGTTAATGGATTAAATGCACTCCTCAAGAGATGGAGAGATGCAGATTGGAAAGAAAACAAAACCCATCAATACGTTATCTACAAGAGACACACCTTACAGACAAAGACAAAAATATACTAAAAATTAAAGGTTGGAAAAGATATATCAAGCAAATGGCAAGTGTAAGAGAGCAGGAGTGACAATATTAATTTCTGATGAAATTGACTTTAAGACAAAAACCACCAGATGAGACAAGAAAGGACATTATATAATGATTAAAGGATCAACTGAACATGAAGATATAACCATAGTAAATATCTATGGACCCAATGAAAGAACACCCAAATACATAAATCAGAC
>NW_006941906.1:0-1268 GCF_000298275.1 Orycteropus afer afer | reverse complement strand
CTCCTTGGAAGGAAGATGGGGCAATCTACTTCCGTAGTGATAACTGCCTCGGCAACCCAGGAGGGGTCACTATGAGTCGGGTCCGACTCAACAGCACATAACAACAACAACATGGGACTGGGAGGGAAAGGGCAGGCAGCTGTTTCCAAGGAGACAAGTAGCAGTTGGCACCAAGAGATCCAATAAAACAGGAACGCATGGGCAGAGAGCTAAGGACAGGGTCCTGGGGTAACCATGGGTTAATAGGCCTGGCACACCAACAGTGACACAGGAGCTACCGATGTGAGGGTCGAGGACATCCTCCCTTCCTTTGGTCTCATGGGTCCTCCAGGTGAGGACAAAACTTGGCAGGTCCTACTGGAGTAAGAAGTGACAAAGATCCCGAGACAGAGCTCACAATGCTCAATGGCTGTGCTGTTTACATTGGGGAAATGGGCTTGGTTGTACGTGACCAACCCACACATTGCTGGATGTTTAGCATCCTCAGTCCCCCAGGCACTAATTTCATGTAGTGACACATCCTCTCCACCTCCCCAACAATGGAATACCCCAAAACACCCTCACTCATTTCCTAATGCCCCCTAGAGTTCATTACCCCACACCTCCTTGAGAGGAACTGATCACAGCATTGGGCAAGGAAGGCATTCAGTAAAACACAGATTAGACCAATCATCAGAAAATGAAAGTACAGATTTGGCCAATCCACAGAAGGCTTAAAATATCAGCATCTAGAATCTACTGTTGTTGTTGTTATGTGCCATCGAGTCGGACCCAACTCATAGCGACCCCTCCTTGGGTTTCCAAGGTAGTATCACTACGGAAGTAGATTGCCCCATCTTCCTTCCGAGGGGTGGCTGGTGGGTTTGAACCGCCAGCCTTCTGGTTAGCAGTCAAGTGCCTTAGGCACTACACCACCAGAGCTCCTTAGAATCTACTAGTCATCAAAAATGATAACCCAGAAAGATCACAGAGAGAGAGGTAAACGTCATCCATGGTGTAATGCAGTGTTACCTGCATACATCTTAAAGTAACGCAACAAGGCAACACACTGCCGTGGAGTCCAATCTGACTCACAGCGACCCATCCTTGGGTTTCCGAGGTGGTATCACTACAGAAGTAGATTGCCCAACCTTCCTTCTGAGGAGTGGCTGGTGGGTTTGAAACACGAGACTTCTGGTTAGCAGTCAAATGCCTTAGGCACTATACTACTAGAGCTCCTTTTAAGTTGTTGTTGTTGTTGTTATGTGCTGTCCAGTTGGACCTGACTC
>NW_006941905.1:0-1268 GCF_000298275.1 Orycteropus afer afer | reverse complement strand
CACCAGCCACTCCTCGGAAGGAAGATGGGGCAATCTACTTCCGTAGTGATACTGCCTCGGAAACCCAAGGAGGGGTCGCTATGAGTCGGGTCCAACTTGACAGCACATAATAACAACAACAAACTGGTTTAACAATGGCTTCGTGAAGGTTTAATTCAAGGTTTAAAGATTATTCCCAGGCATTAGATTCAAGTATTCCAGTCAAAATGGATTCAGTAAGTCTAGCTTCCATATAGTTTGAAATTGTGTTCCACGCTTTTCTTCCCTTTGATCAGGATCCATCCACTGGGTTCTTGATCAAAACATTCTATAATGGTAGCCAGGCAGTATCCATTTCTTCTGGTATCAAGATAATAAAGGTAGTAATTTATGGAGGCAATTAAACCTGCAGTCAATTTCCTTCTTTGATTCCTGGGTTGTGCACCTGTCATAAATTTACCCATTACTCCCAATACGTATTAAGTTTCTAAATCGAGTCTATTCCTGTAGTTACTTTTGAAACCATTCAAAAAAAAAAAGTAAGAGGACTTGTATAGTGATTAAGACAACAGACTGGAACACTCTCTAGCTGTGTGACTTCAGGCAACTTCCATTAATCTCACTGACTTTTTATTTTTTGGCCAGGTGGTTGTCGTTATGGGCTCATAGATGTCTTATTTATTCCGTGTGTGTTAATCAAAATCACTTTTCTTTTTCGTTGTTTCAAATCTGACTAATAAGAACCCTTTCAAGCTGGCTTGAGTGTCCTTTTGGTAACTCCTGTTAGCCTTTAAGGAGCCCTGGTGTCACAAATGATTAAGTATTTGGCTGCTAACTGAATGGTGGGTTCAAGCCACCCAGTGGCTCCATAGGAGAAAGATCTGGTGATGTGTTTCCATGAAGATTATAACCAAGAAGAAAACTATGGGGCAGTTACACTCTCTTACATGTGATCTCTATGAGTCAAAATCAACTTGATGGCACTTAACAACAATAGTCTGAGTTCTTTTTCTTTCTGAAACATAATGTCTCCGCCTCTCTAATACTTTCCCTATATATCTAGTCATGAACTCAGCTATTTCATTCAGCAAGGATCCCTGGTTTCTTTTAGTGGAGAATGTTAATGTAGAACCAAAGGTCTGGGTTCTCTAGGGTATTATTGCTTTTGGACTCTGAATATAGAGATAGTCAATAAGTACATTAAAAATAATTATCTGTCTACTGATACTTCCAAATTAAATTTAACATTAAAGATTTTTTCTTTCTTGGATATTATATTTATATATATT
>NW_006941904.1:0-1268 GCF_000298275.1 Orycteropus afer afer | reverse complement strand
GCGACATCACTACGAAAGTAGATTGCCTAACCTTCCTTCCAAGGAGTGGTGGGTTTGAACTGCCAGCCTTCTGGTTAGCAGTCAAGTGCCTTAAGCACTATGCCACCAGAGCTCCCAAAACTAAAGATTCTACCCCTAAATTAGTCGCTCTCACAATCCTTTTAATAAACGTTCCTCAGGAACCTGAAAATACCAATCTACAAACTGAAGTAACTCTTTTACACTGAACACTCATGGCTTGGGTTAGGCACACCTTTGTATTCAAAGAGATTCAAAGTGCTCTTCAACACTTAAAGAGGTCTTTTGCAGCAGATTTGCACAACAACGTCGTTGATTGTGGAACAAAGTAATAAGAAATCTTTGGCAACTTCAATCTTTTCTCCATTTATCGTGATGGTGCTTATTGGTCCAGTTGTGAGGATTTTTGTTTTCTTTATGTTGAGGTGTAATCCATCTTGCAAGCTGTAGTCTTTAATCTTCACCAGTCAGTGCTTCAAGTCATCTTTCCTTTCTGCAAGCAAGGTTGTGTCATCTGTATATCACAGTTGTTAATGAGTCTTCTTCTAAAGTTGATGCCAAATTCTTCTCCATATGGTCCAGCTTCTTGGATTATTTGTTCAGCATACAGATTGAATAAGTATGGTGAAAAGATACAACTCTGATGCACTCCCATCCTGATTTTGAGCCATGCAGTATCCCCTTGTTCTGTTTGAACTACAGCCTCCTGTTCTATGTACAGGTGCCTCATGAGCACAATTAAGTGTTCTGGAATTCCCATTCCTCTCAATGTTATCCATAATTTGTTATGATCCACACAGTCTAATGCTTTTGAATAGTCAATAAAACACAAGTAAACATTTTTCTGGTATTCTTTGCTTTCACCTAAGATCCATGTGCCATCAGCAATGATATCCCTCATCCCACATCTGTTTCTGAATCCAGCTTGCATTTCTGGCAGCTCCCTGTTGATATAATACAACAAAAAATTTTTAAATTATCTTTAGCAAAATTTGACTTGCATATGACATTAATGATATTGTTCGATAATTTCCACATTCCGTTGTTGTTGTTAGGTGCTGTTGAGTCTTTTCCAACTCATAGCGACCCCATGCACAGCAGAATGAAACACTGCCCGATCCCACGCCAGCTCCATGATCCCTGCTATACTCGAGGCCATCATCACAGCCACCGTGTCAATCCATCTCGTTGAAGGCCTCCCCCTCTTTCGTCGACCCTCCACCCTACCAAGCATGACATCCTTCTCCAGG
>NW_006941903.1:0-1268 GCF_000298275.1 Orycteropus afer afer | reverse complement strand
TCAGTTCTACCCAAAGCAATCTATACATTCAATGCAATCCCAATCCAGATCCCATCAACATTCTTTAGGGATATGGAAAAACCAATCACAAACTTCATATGGAAAGGAAAGAGACCTCGGATAAGAAAGCACTATTGAAGAAGAAAAACAAAGTAGGAGTTCTCCAATTGCCAGATCTCAAAACCTATTATACAGCCACAGTAGTCAAAACTGCCTGGTATTGGCTTAAGGACAGATACATAGACCAATGGAATAGACTGGAGAACCCAGAAATTGATCCATCAACCTATAGTGAGCTGATCTTTGACAAAGACCCAAAATCCATTAAATGGGGAAGAAAATGTTTTTTTAATAAAAGGTGCTGGCAAAACTGGAGATATATTTGCAGAAAAATGAAACAAGATCTGTACCTCACACCATACACAAAAACAAACTCCAGATGGATCTAAGACTTAAATGTGAAACCTAAAACTATACAGTTCTTCAAGGAAAATTTAAGAGTTCTAATATATGGCATAAATAGATTATCAAGCAAAACTCAAAATGCACAAACAGCAGAAGAGAAACCAGATGATTGGGACCTTCTAAAAATTAAATTTTTATGTGGTTCCACAGACTTCTCCAAAAGAGTCAAAGAGAACCTACAGATTGGAAAAAAAAAATATTTGGTAATAACATATCTGACAAGGAACTTATCTCTAGAATTTATAGAAAACTCCAACACTCAATAACAAAAAGACAAACAATCCAATTAAAAAATTGGCAGAAGACATGAATAGACACTTCACCAAGGAGTATATTAAAGTCGCCAACAAACATATGAAGAAATGCTCAGGATTGTTAGCTATTACAGAGATGCAAATCAAAACAACAATAAGGTACCATCTTGCTCCAGCAGTAGTAGCAAAGTTCAACAAGACAGAAAATAACAAATGTTGGCGAGGTTGTGGAGAGAATGGGACTCTCATACACTGCTGGTGGGACTGTAAGATGATACAACCATTGCGGAAAGCAGTATGGCGATTCCTTCAAAAGTTGGAATTAAAAATACTATTTGACCCAGCTATTCCACTACTAGGTATATACCCTAAAGAAGTGAGAGCCATGGCAAGAACAGATATATGCATACCCATGTTCATCGCAGCACTATTTACAATAGCCAAAAGATGGAAACAACCTAGATGTCTATCAACTGAAGAATGGATAACCAAACTATGGTACATACACACAATGGAATACTATACAACCCTAAAGAATAATGCAGAATC
>NW_006941902.1:0-1161 GCF_000298275.1 Orycteropus afer afer | reverse complement strand
TTTTTGACAACTTCCAATTTTCACAGGTTCATACTTCGTACATTCCATGTTCCTATTATTAATGGATATTTGCAGCTGCTTCTCCTCAATTTGAGTCAGGCCACAAAAGCAAATGGAGGTCTTGAAAGCTTTACTTTATTCATATCAGTAAGATTGGTCCTACTTTGAGGATGCAGCTCCTTCCTAGTCATATTTTAAAAGCCTTCTGACCTAAGGGGTTCATTCTCCTCCAGTGTATCTGATGTTTCTGGGCTATTCATAAAGTTTCACAGCAATGTATCAGACACTTTCTCTGCTATTCATAAGGGTTTCCCTGGCCAATTCTTTGACAAGTGAATGGCTTCTTCCTTCTTCCTAGTCTGTCTCAGTCTGTAAGCTCACTGAAACCTGTACAATATGTGCAACCCTGCCAGCACCTGAAACACCAGTGGCACAGCCTCAGGCCTCCAAGCAACACACAAGCCCCAACAGTACGACAAACTGACAGACAAGTCTGTGTTGTGTAACTGTTCGAAATCTCTCTGCCCTCTCTTTACCTGGATCCCTGGCTGCTGTTCTGCTGTCATGCTTCTCTTTTCCCTGCTTCCCTGGCTTGTGGGAGTAGGGCCTGGGTTGACTGGGACTGGGAGAAGTCTTCCAAAGCACATAAAAATTTAATTTTTAGAAGGTCCCATTCATCTAGTTTCTCTTCTGCTGTCTGTGCATTTTGGGTTATGCTTGATAGTCTATTTATGCAAAATATTAGGGCCCTTAAATGGTATGTTCTTCCATTTACGTAGATTTTTTGATTGAGTCTCCTGGTATTTCTAGGTACAGGATCATATCAACAGCAAACAGGGACAGTTTTACTTCTTCCTTACCAATCTAGATGCCTTTTATTTCCCTGGCTAGGACTTCCAATACAAGGTTGAATAGAAGTGGTAACAGAGGACATCCTTGTCTCGTTCCTGTTTGCAAGGGGAATGGTTTCAGTCTCTCTCCATTGAGAACTATGTTGGCTGTTGGTTTTGCATATATGCCCTTTATTATGTTGAAAAATGTCCCGTCAATTCCTATTGTGTTAACAGCTTTGATTAGGAATGGGTGTTGAATTTTATCAAATGCCTTTTCTACTTCAATTGATATGATCATGTGGTTCTTTTCCTTTGTTGTATTTATGTG
>NW_006941901.1:0-1268 GCF_000298275.1 Orycteropus afer afer | reverse complement strand
CATTCTGACCCACAGCGCCCCTAGAGGACAGAGTGGAACTGCACCAGAGGGTCTCCAAGGCTGTCAATCTTTACGCCTACTGCCTCTTTTTTCTCCTGCAGAGTAGCTGATGGGTTCAACTCTGGACCTTTCAGTTAGCAGCCTAGCACTGAACCATTCTGACACCAGCGCTCCTTAAAGTAATATTCTGGACCCATTAAGCATTTTCTCCCCACCTCTCTCTCTCCCTCGCACCCTCCTGTGGTCCCCACCAATCTCATTTCTATCTGCATGGATTTGCCTTTCTGGACTTTGCTTAGAAATGCAACCATATGTCATAGGAACTTTCGTGTCAAGCTTCTTTCACTCAGCATCACGTTTTCAAGGTTCATTTTTATGTCGAATGATACCTCACTGTACACACAGAAAGGAGCTCTGGTGGCGCAGTGGTTAAGGCATTTGGCTGCTAACCAAAAGGTTGGTAGTTCGAACCCAACAGCCACTCCATGGAAGCAAGATGAGGCCATCTGTTTCTGTAAAGATTTACAGCTTTGGAAACCCACCGAGGGTTGCTATGAGTCATTCGGAATCAAGTGAATGGCAGCGAGTGTGGTTTTGATTCGTATGGATAGACTACAATTTGTTTCTTTCCATCTGCTGATGGAAATGTGGGCTGTTTCCACCTTTTGGCTCCTGTAAATAGTGCTGTCATGAACATGTGTACACGTATACTTGAATACCTGTTTTCAATTTGTGCAGGTATATATTCTTCATCTCATTTATTAGTTGGAATAATTCTATAAGGAGCACATCCCGTCGTCTACAATGTGGTTACCAAGTGGTACAGTTCATAGAGAAAAGGGGAATGCATTGTTGATACTTCCCTTTCATTCGCCAATGATAATGATAATGAACTTGGTTCCTGTCAAAATGTATCATTAGGGAGTTACACATTTAAACATGTTTCAGGGCTTTATCTATTGCAACTACAGGCAAACCTTGGATGTGTTGTAGGTTCAGTTCCGGACCACTACAATAAAGAGAGTATCACAATAAAATGAGTCACATGATTTTTTGGTTCCCCAATGAATACAAGAGTTATGTTGACTACACTGTAGAGCTCTGGTGGCGTAGTGCCCAATGCATTTAACTGCTAACCAGAAGGCTGGCGATTCAAACTCACCAGCCACTCTTGGGAGGGAAGGTTGGGCAATCTACTTCTGTAGTGATACTGCCTCGGAAACCCAAGGAGGGGTTGCTATGAGTTGGATCCAACTTGATGACAGTGA
>NW_006941900.1:0-1269 GCF_000298275.1 Orycteropus afer afer | reverse complement strand
GACAGAGTTTTCTTATTTGGTCAATGAGCTGTTGTTGCCCACAGGGTATGACATACATTAGATGCTGTCTGCTATCATTAGAGATTCTGTCTGGCCTGTGACATGGAGTAAAGGACATGGAACTGGGAGCTTGGAGCTCCATGCTTGAGGCAGGATTCTGCCATTGTCTCGTGGTGCTATCTTAGACAAATAAATTATCTTCTCTGGAGCTTAGTTTCTTCTACTGCTTCTGTTGTCTTTTCCTCCAATACATCCCCCATGCAGCTGCCAAAGTGAGTTTTCCAAAAACATAGCCAGAATCACTTTACCTCTTTGCTTCAGAACCTACTAATAGCCTACAGCAGTGGCTTTCAACCCTTGTTATAAGTGACAACAACTGTGAAGCAAGTCAGAATTTCTGAGCATGGAGCCTTGACATCTAAATTTATTCAGAAAAAAATCTTTGAGACCTCTGAACTCTTGTATCCCAAGGGTATTCAAGAAGTCTCACCATTTGGCTCAAAATTCTATTTTCAGTACCATATCCTTCATGGTGCTGCATGGTGCCATGCTTTGCCTGGCAGTCCTACTGTTCTCTTTCCAAAGCAACATGTTCTTGACTCCCACATGCATTTGAATGAACCCTTTCACCCTCTCTGCCAGCAAGCTCAGGCTTCACAGATCATCTCACACTTCAACTCTTCCACAGGGCTTCCAGGACTCCAGGGAAGAATGCAAAACTTCTTCTTGTGTTTCTTCAGCACTTTATAGTTACATTTGCATTATAAGTAATATTGCACTTTATTAAACATTCATTTTTATACCTATTCCCATTAAAAGAATGGGTTTTCCTTAAGAACAGAAACAGTATCTTGAATTTTGTACACATTGCATCCTGCACTAGCAGCACATTATTTTAATATTATAGCTATTTGTTGTTGCTGTCAAGTTGGCCCTGACTCATGGTGAACCCATGGACAACAGAACACAGCATTGCTAAGTCCTACACCACCTTCATGATCATAAATATACTTGAGTCCACTGTTGCAGCCACTGTGTATTTTGAGTGCCTTCCAACCTAGGGATTCTCATCCTCCAGCACTATATTCTGTTGTGATCCATAGAATTCTCACTGGCTAATTTTTGGAAGATCTCCAGGCCTTTGTTTTTAGTCTGTCACAGTTTGAAAGTGCCACTAAAATCTGTCCACTGTGGGTGACTCTGCTAATACTTGAAATACTGGTGGCATAGCTTCCAGGACTACAGCAATATTCTATGGGGGCTGCATGA
>NW_006941899.1:0-1239 GCF_000298275.1 Orycteropus afer afer | reverse complement strand
TGGTGGTTCAAACCCACCAGCCACTCCTCGGAAGGAAGGTTGGGCAATCCTACTTCCGTAGTGATACTGCCTCGAAAACCCAAGGAGGGGTCGCTATGAGTCGGGTTTGACTGGACGGCACATAACAACAATAACAACAACAATGGCTAATGATTGTGAACATTTCTTCATGTGTTTGTTGGCCACCTGATTATCCTCTTTGGTGAAGTGTCTATTCATGTCTTCTGCCCATTTTTAAGTTAGATGTTAATTTTTTTGTTGTTCGGGTGTTGGAGTTTTTTACACATTTTAGAGATAAGTCCCTTGTCAGATATGTCATTGCCAAATAGTTTTTCCCAATCTGTAGGTTCTCTTTTTACTCCTTTGGAGAAGTCTTTCGAAGCACATAAAAATTTAATTTTTGAAGGTCCCATACATCTAATTTCTCTTCTGCTGTTTGTGCATTTTGGGTTATTCTTGATAGTCTATTTATGCCATATATTAGGCTCCTTAAATTTGCCCTAATTTTTCCTTGAGGAATTTTATAGTTTTTGATTTCACATTTAAGTCTTTGATCCATCTGGAGTTAGTTTTTGTATATGGCGTGAGGTACAGATCTTGTTTCATTGTTCTGCAAATTGATATCCAATTTTGCCAGCACCATTTGTTAAACAATCCCTTTCCTATTCAATGTATTTCAGCCTTTTGTCAAAGATCAGGTGACTGTAGGTTGATGGATCTATTTCTGGGTTCTCAATTCTGTTCCATTGGCTATGTGTCTGTTGTTGAACCAGTACCAGGCAGTTTTGACTACTGTGGCTGTATAGTATGTTTTGAGGTACAGGCGTGTGAGACCTTCTACTTTGTTCCTCTTCAATAGTGCTTTGCTTATCCAAGGCCTCTTTCCTTTCTATAAAAATTGAGTGATTGGTTTTCCATATCCTTAAAGAATGTTGATGGGATCTGGATTGGGATTTCATTAAATATATAGATTACTTTGGGTAGAGTTGACATTTTCATAGTGTTCCATCTTCCTATCAGTGACCATAGTATTTTGTTCCATTTATGTGGATCTTTTATGGTTTCTTGAAGTAGTCATTTATAGTTTTCTTTGTATAGGTCTTTTGTTTCCCTGGTAAGATTTATTCCCAAGTATTTTATTTTTTGGTAGCTATTGCAAATGGTATTGATTGTTTTATTTCTTTTTCAGCAATCTCTGCTGGTGTAGAGGAATCCAACTGATTTTTGGATGTTGATCTT
>NW_006941898.1:0-1214 GCF_000298275.1 Orycteropus afer afer | reverse complement strand
GAACTAACAGATCTGTCCTGGAGGAAGTGCAGCCAAAATGCTCCTTGGAAGCAAGAATGGCCAGACTTCTTCTCACCTATTTTCGTCATGTTGTAAGAAGGGATCATTCCCTGGAGAAGGATGTCATGCTTGGTAGAGTGGAGGGTCGATGAAAGCTGGGGAGGCCTTCAAGGAGATGGATTGATACGGTGGCTGCGATGATGGGCTCAAGTGTAGCAGGGATTGTGGGGCTGGTGCAGTATCAGGCAGTGTTTCGTTCTCCTGTGCATGGGGTCGCTATGAGTCGGAAACGATTCGACGGCACTTAACAACAACAACAACAACAAAGATACAAAAGCTGAGGGAGTTTGTTACCACTAGACCTGCACATGAGGAAACTATACATAGACCAGGAGACTGTCATTTGAACAAAAGAAAGGGATGTTGCATAGTTTAAAATCAGGAAAGGAGTGCAATACGTTTGTATCCTTTCACCATACTTATTCTAACTGTATGTTGAGCAAATAATCTGAGAAGCTGGACTATATGAAGAAGAACATGGCATGAGTTTTGGAGGAAGAATAACAGCCTGTCATATGCAGATGACACAACTTTGCTTGCTGAAAGTGAGGATGACTTGAAGCACTTATAGGTAAATATTAGACTACAGTCTTCAGAATGGATTATATCTCAACCCAAAGAAAACAAAAATCCTCACAACTGGACCAATAAGCAGCATCATGATAAATGTAGAAAGATTGATGTTGTCAAAGACTTCATATTACTTATTTCCACAATCAACACCAATGGAAGCAGCAGTCAAGATATCAGATAACGTGCTGCACTGGGCAAATCTGCTGCAAAAGACATTTTAAAGTGCTGAAGAATAAAGATAACTCTTTGAGGCCTAAGGTGTGCCTAATCCCAGCCATAGTATTTTCACCTGCCTCATATGCATGTGAGAGCTGGACATGGAAATAGGAAGACCCAAGAAGAGTTGATGCTTTTGAGTTGTGGTGTTGGCACAGAATACTGAAAGCATCATGGACTGCTAGAAGAACTAACAAATCTGTCTTGGCGAAAGTGCAGCCGGAATACTCCTTGGAACCAAGAGTGGCCAGATATCGTCTTACCTACTTTGGTCATTAACAACCATTCCCTGGGGAAGGATATCATGCTTGTGGAGTAGAGGGTCAACAAAAAAAGGGGAAGGCCTTCAATGATATGCATTGACA
>NW_006941897.1:0-1269 GCF_000298275.1 Orycteropus afer afer | reverse complement strand
AAAAAAAAAAAAAAAAAAACCAAAACCTCACTGCCGTTGAGTCAATTCAGACTCATAGTGACCTCTCTTTGGGTTTCCAAGGCAGTATCACTACAGAAATAGATTGCCCAGTCATCCTTCTAAGAAGTGGCTGGTGGGTTTGATCCACCAGCCTTCTGGTTAGCAGTCAAATGCCTTAGGCACTACGTGAGCTTCAGACTACTCATCTTTAAAATGGGGACATTACTATTACCTACTTCGTAGACTTATTGTGAGAACTAAATGGGATGGTGCAAATAAGTCACCCAGCATGTGCCTTGACTGTGCTAAGCACTCAAAGATATAGAGTAGCTGCTGCTGGCTGTTGTGCATCTGAGACCAATCATCATGCCTATTACAGGAACTAGCACATAGTAGATACTCCAAAAACTGCTGGCCTGACACAAATGGCCACATATTGCATGATTTCATTTATATGAAATGTCCAGAATAGGCAAACTCACGGTGACAGAAAGCAGATTGGTGGTTGCCAGAGCCTAGAGGGTGAGGGGGAAAAGGGGAGTGACTTCTTAATGAGTACAGGGTTTCCTTTTGGGTGATGAAAACATTCTGGAACCAGATAGCGGTAATGGTTGCACAACACTGTGAATGTACTTAAACCAAAATCCAAACCAAACTTATTGCCGTCGAGTCGGACTGGACTCATAGCGACCCCTCCTTGCGTTTCTGAAGCGGTATCTCTATGGAAGGAGATTGCCCAGTCATCCTTCTGAGGAGTGGCGGTGAGTTTGAACTGCCAGCCTTCTGGTTAGCAGTCACACACCTTAGGCACTACACCACCAGAGCTCCTGTGAGTATACTTAATGCTCTTGAATTATACACTTTAAAATGGTTAAAACGGTAAATTTTATGTTATGCGTATTTTGCCACAATAAAAATGGCTGCTTGGATTTATCATTTTATTCTCTTTTGTGTGTGTTGAACTTACCAGTGGCTCCGGTAGACTGATGTATACAGGGGCTGATAATCACGTACAGGTTTGTTCCACAGGGCAGTCTGAAGGGTATGGCTACAAGGTGCTTACACTCTAGATGTTGTTGTTGTTGTTATGTGCCGTCGAGTCGGCCCCGACTCATAGCGACCCCTCCTTGGGTTTCCAAGGCAGTATCACTACGGAAGTAGATTGCCCCATATGCCTTCCGAGGAGTGGCTGGTGGGTTTGAACCGCCAGCTGTCTGGTTAGCAGGCAAGTGTCTTTGCCACTATGCTACCAGAGCTCCTACACCAAAG
>NW_006941896.1:0-1269 GCF_000298275.1 Orycteropus afer afer | reverse complement strand
TGTGGTCAATGTCATGAGACAAATTATATGTGAACTGCTGTATGGAAAGTGAATTTGCTCTGTAAATCTTCACCCAAATCACAATTAAAAAAAAAAAGAAAAAGAGTTCACATCAGGTGAGTTCTAAACCTGTCCATTGGATTCAGTGACCTCTAGGATAAAGACTCAACTTCTTAGCACAGAATACAAAGACTTGTAGAAAGAACTAAAAGGTTTGGTTACTATTTTTAATGTTTTATTATTTTCCACTAACATAAAACAAGAATTATTTTAAATGTCTGAATTTCATAGAGCATTATGTAATACTGTGTCATATGAAATATGTTATTTCCTCCATTATTGGTATCAGAACATAAATGATAATGTTTGCAGATAGAGTTGAATATCAGACCTTTATGCAGGTATACAATCCATATTATTATTTTTCTTTAAAAAAGTCAAAATTTTATTACTTTATTTTAACTTACAGCCCTTTTTACAATACCTCAGTTGATAACCGTCAATTTTAAATTCAGAAATTCCTGTATACACTGGAAAAAATATATAATTACATATATAATATATGTGAACATATAAAATGTGTTCTTCAACCATATACTGATAATTATAATGATCATTTTTTATCAATTTGTCAATTTTTAATAAGCTTATATATATGCATAAGCATGTATGTATGTATGTATCTAGTGTGATTGTTACACAAAATATGAATTTTTTTTCAGAATGCAAATGCAATTCAGTGTTCCTAAATTGAAGAGCAGAACAAAATGCTTTACTATACTTTTATAAAGAGCTATATTTTATCATGTCTAAAATACTTTTTTAACATAAGCCAATCACAATATGGTTACAAATCCAATATTCTTCATATCTCTTAATTCTTAAAAAATGAAAATTCCTTTCAATGGCATTAAAATAATGAGAATAAGAAAATGGGTTAAGTCTTGAATGATTTGATGATTTATTTTTCAATATCCATGAATGTATTAACTAAATAAATATGTGATGTGTTTAAAATGCTTATTGGAATAGCAAGCTATGCATGAGGAAATATTTTTAAAATTCAGTCTCATAAGTTTAAAAGTAATTTTAAGGAATTGTACAAAGCAACAAAAGGATGTAACTCTTTATTTTATAAAATCATTGCTTTATAAAAAGTTGAAGCAGTTGACATATGTTGTTGTTGTTAAGTGCCGTCGAGTCGTTTCCGACTCATAGTGACCCCATGCACAGCAGAATGAAACACTGCCCGATCCCGCGCCAGCCCCA
>NW_006941895.1:0-1217 GCF_000298275.1 Orycteropus afer afer | reverse complement strand
GTAGTGATACTGCCTCGGAAACCCAAGGAGGGGTCTCTATGAGTCCCCGACTCCATGGCACATTAACAACAACAACAACATACTGAATTTCAGGTTTTTACAACCAGGGTGAAATTCTGAAATGATATTATATAACCTTTTCATCTTATAAATGGAAAAACTAAGACCAGGTGAGAAACTCTGGTGGCGTATTGGTTAAAGTATTCAGGCACTACCTGAAAGGTCAATTGTTCAAACCCATCAGTTGCTCTGTAGGAGAAGGATGAGGCAATCTGCTTCTACAAAGACTTGCAGCTTTGGAAACTCTACGGGACAGGAAGGCATTTCTACTATGCCCTAAAAAGTCACCATGAGTAGAAATCTATTAGATGGCAGTAGATTTGGTGGGTTAAGACCAGGTGACATAGCTAGATAAGATTGAAGATAAAAAACAAACAAACAAACAAAAAACAACGTACTGCTGTTGAGTCGGATCCGACTCATAGCAACCCCTCCTTGGGTTTCTGCGGTGATACTACTATGGAAGTAGATTGCCCAACCTTCCTTTCGAGGAGTAGCTGGGGGTTTGAACCGCCAGTCTTCTGGTTAGCAGACAACTGCCTCAGGCACTACACCACCAGAGCTCCTTAACATTGAAGATAAGAGCTCAGTAATCCTAACTCCTATTCTAGGACCCCTTTATCCCCCAAAAAAGAAACAACAACAACAACAACAACAAAAAACACATGATCTTTATTCTCTTTATCATTTTAATTTCTCTACTGAAATATCAATATCTGATACCACCTATTAGGAGGTGATTCAAAAGCAAGTTTCAAAGAGAAATGTACTCATTAGACAAACAAATTTATGTGTGTGTATGTGTGTGTGTGCATACATGCCTGTGTTAACACAAAAGATCATATTGTTAAACCGGACTCACACAAATCAAAGATCTTACCTACTATCAAGCTTTACTAATAATTTCAAGAATACAATCAATCAAGAAGTACAAGCAAAGCAGGGAGAGATCTGAGATATTCACACTAACTCCTGAGGTCCTTTCTGCTTTTAATCCACAGACCACTAAAGATGTTGATTTTTTTCTGTCAGTCTTCTCTTTGTTCTTCAGAGAGGATCATTTCTATCTTCAAGTTCTCTGACACTTCTTGCTCCAATCTGCTGTTAAACCCATCTAAGGAATTTTAAATATTGTATAGTTTATTTTTCAGGTCTAG
>NW_006941894.1:0-1213 GCF_000298275.1 Orycteropus afer afer | reverse complement strand
TATGAACCCCACTTGAATGATTTTCTTGATATGTTGTTGCAGTCCATTGGCTAGGATTTTGTTGAAGATTTTTGCATCTATATTCATGAGGGATATTGGTCTGTAGTTTTCCTTTTGAGTGATGTCCTCGCCTGGTTTTGGTATCAAGGGTATGCTTGCTTCATAAAATGAGTTAGGGAGGATTCCATCCTTTTCTTTGTTTTGAAATAGTTTGAATAGAATTGGTAACAGTTCTTCTCTGAATGTTTTGTAGAATTCTCTGGTGAAACCATCTGGGCCAGGACTTTTTTCAGTTGGTAATTTTTTGATGATCCGTTCAATTTCTTCTTTTTTGATGGACCTGTTCAACTTATCCACATCCATCTGTGGTAGTTTAGTTAAATGGTGTGTTTCTAGAAATCTGTCCATTTCTTCCAGATTTTCAAATTTGTTGGAGTACAGTTCTTCATAGTATACTGATATTATCTGTTTTATTTCAGTTGGTTCTGTTGTGATGTCACCCATTTTGTTTCTTCTTCGTGTTATTTGTATTCTCTCCCTCTTTCCTTTGTTAAATTTGCCAAAGGTTTGTTAATTTTATTGATCTTTTCCAAAAACCAACTTCTGGGCCTGTTGATTTTTTCTATTGCCCTTCTATTTTCTGTTTCATTGATTTCTGCTCAAATCTTGATTATTTCCTTTCTTCTGGTGACTGTGGGCTTTTCTTGTTGTTCTTTTTCTAATTGTTGGAGATGTTGGCTTAAAGTGTTGATTTTGGCTCTTTCTTCTTTTTTGATGTGTGCATGTATTGCTATAAATTGGCCTCTGATCACTGCTTTTGCTGTGTGCCAAAGATTTTGGTATGTTGTATTTTCATTCTCATTTGATTTAAGGAATTTCTGAATTTCTATTTTTATTTCTTCGCTTACCCAGTCTTTCTCTAGCATGGTTTCTATGTGTTTACTCTTTTTCTGTTGATCTTCCTATTGTTGATTTCTAATTTGATAGCGTTATGAGCTGAGAAGATGCCTTGCAGTATTTCAATGTTTTTAATTTATGAAAGATTGCTTTATGGCCTAACATATGGTGTATCATGGAAAAAGTTCCATGTGCACTGGAGAAGAATGTATGTTGTGTTTCTGTTGGGTGAAGTGCTATATAGATATCTATAAGGCCCTGTTGGTGTAGTGTATTATTTAGCTCTTCTGCATCTTTATTGAGTTTCTTTCCAGTT
>NW_006941893.1:0-1269 GCF_000298275.1 Orycteropus afer afer | reverse complement strand
TGGGGTGGTATATATAAAACATTGAAAGGGAAATATTTCCAACCAATAATTATATACCTGGCAAAACTGTCCTTCAAACATGATGGTGAAATTAGGAGATTTCCAGATAAGTAGAAACTAAGGGAATTTGTTAAAACCAGACCAACCTTACAAGAGATGCTAAAGGGAGTCCTTTGCACAGAGAACCAAAAATAGCAAATAACAACCAACCATTAATGCACAAGATGACATAACCCAAAAACCACAGCTATGGATATATCGAAAGTAAAATGAGCTTACAAAATTATACACAGGGAACAAGAGACATCAACTGGCAAGTGAGGACAACTACAAACAAACAGAGGAAAAATACTATGTAGTTACAGAACTTCTAAATGGTGAGGAAGTTAAGAAAGATGCAAGATAGAATGGACTATTCTAAACTAGGGGAGAAAATTATAATTCACAGGGCAACATCAAATAAAAATGATAAACCATCATACCACAATAAAAATAAAACAGGTCAAACACAAATATTTGGCAAATATTATAACAACAGCAACAAAAGAAATGATAACATGATTCACAAACATAACGAGATCAGCACAAAAATTAACAGGGAACAGAGAAACCAGGGACACCATGAAAAAACACATAACAAAATGACAGAAACCAATTCATACTTGTCAATAATTACACTGGATGTTAATGGATTAAATGCACCACTCAAGAGATGAGGAGTTGCAGATTGGATAAGAAAACAAAACACATTAATATGCTGCCTACAAGAGACACACCTTACAGATAAAGACAAAAATAGATTAAAAATCAAAGATTGGAAAAAGATATATCAAGCAAATGGCAACAGTAAGAGACCAGGAGTAGCAATATAAATTTCTGATTAAATTTATTTTAAGACAAAAACTACCATACGAGACAAGAAAGGACATTATATAATGATTAAAAGATTAATTGAACATGAAGATATAACCATAATAAATACCTATGTTGTTGTTGTTTTTAAGTGCCATCGAGTCATTTCCGACTCATAGTGACTCCATGCAGAGCAGAACGAAACACTGCTCGATCCCACGCCAGCCCCACAATCCCTGCTATAATTGAGCCCATCATTGCAGCCACTGTGTCAATCCATCTGGTTGAAGGCCCCCCCTCTTTCGTTGACCTTCCACCCTACCAAGCCTGACATCCTTCTCCAGGGAATGGTCCCTTCTTACAACATGACCAAAATAGGTGAGACGAAGTCTGGCCATTCTTGCTTCCAAGGAGCAT
>NW_006941892.1:0-1210 GCF_000298275.1 Orycteropus afer afer | reverse complement strand
CTTCTGGTTAGCAGTCAGGTGCCTCAGGCACTAGATATAGAAGAATCAAAAATAAAATATACTTACAAGATTGGAAATAGAGAACCAGAGATATCACATTGTAAATGAAGACAACTAAAAAGCAAAATGAAAGAATAAATGATGTAGTTCCAGAACTTCCTTGGGGAGAGGAAGTCAGGATGATAGAATGGACTGTTTTAGAACTGAGAAGATAATAATAAATTAGAAGGTAAACTCAAAGAAAATGAAGAACTCTTTTAACCAAAATAAAAAAAAAAAATTATAAAGATTTAGTAAACATTAAAGTGACAGCATTGAATGAAATCTGTGAACAAAATGAAGTCAGCACAGAAAAATATATGGAACAAAGAAACTATCAGCATTACAAAAAGAAAATAAATAAATGAAAAAACCCAGCAAACTGACACACATAAATGCATACCTATCAATAATTACACTGAATAAATATATTAAATGCACCAGGCAAGAGACAGAGATTAGCAAAATGGATAAGAAAATATGACCCATCAATATGCTGTCTACAAGAAACATACATTATACACAAAGACAAAAATAAACTAAAAATACAGGATGAAAAACATATATCAAGCAAATAACAACTAAAAAAAGGAGCAAAATTAATTTTTGATAAAATGGGAAAAAAAAGCATAAGAGACATGGAAGGACATTATATAATGATTAAGGCACAATCAAGCAAGAAGATGTAACCATAATAAGTATTAAGTTCAAATGAAAGAGCCCCAAAATACATAATCAAACTTTAACAGATTTGAAAAGAGAAATACACTACTCCACAATAACAGTTGCAGACTTTAAAATGCCACTTTTGTGAAGAACAGAACAACTAGGAATAAAATTAAAGAAAATAAAGAAGATCTGAACAATGCAGTCAACCATCTAGATCTCATGCATGTATACTGAACACTCCACCCAACAACATCACAATATACATTCACTTCCAGCACAGATGGAACATTCTCCTGAATAGGTTATATGTTAGGCCACCAAGGAAGCCTTGATACATTTTAAAACATTATCATACTACAAAGCATCTTCTCAGATCACAATGCTGTAAAACTAGAAATCAACAAGAGGAAGATCAAGGTAAAAAAATACCAAAGAAAAAGCATAAAACACTCTGCTTAAAAACTACTGAGTAATAAAGAAATGAAAAAGTCATATAAAAAAC
>NW_006941891.1:0-1269 GCF_000298275.1 Orycteropus afer afer | reverse complement strand
CTTTGGTGTAGGAGCTCTGGTAGCATAGTGGCAAAGACACTTGCCTGCTAACCAGACAGCTGGCGGTTCAAACCCACCAGCCACTCCTCGGAAGGCATATGGGGCAATCTACTTCCGTAGTGATACTGCCTTGGAAACCCAAGGAGGGGTCGCTATGAGTCGGGGCCGACTCGACGGCACATAACAACAACAACAACATCTAGAGTGTAAGCACCTTGTAGCCATACCCTTCAGACTGCCCTGTGGAACAAACCTGTACGTGATTATCAGCCCCTGTATACATCAGTCTACCGGAGCCACTGGTAAGTTCAACACACACAAAAGAGAATAAAATGATAAATCCAAGCAGCCATTTTTATTGTGGCAAAATACGCATAACATAAAATTTACCGTTTTAACCATTTTAAAGTGTATAATTCAAGAGCATTAAGTATACTCACAGGAGCTCTGGTGGTGTAGTGCCTAAGGTGTGTGACTGCTAACCAGAAGGCTGGCAGTTCAAACTCACCGCCACTCCTCAGAAGGATGACTGGGCAATCTCCTTCCATAGAGATACCGCTTCAGAAACGCAAGGAGGGGTCGCTATGAGTCCAGTCCGACTCGACGGCAATAAGTTTGGTTTGGATTTTGGTTTAAGTACATTCACAGTGTTGCAGAACCATTACCGCTATCTGGTTCCAGAATGTTTTCATCACCCAAAAGGAAACCCTGTACTCATTAAGAAGTCACTCCCCTTTTCCCCCTCACCCTCTAGGCTCTGGCAACCACCAATCTGCTTTCTGTCACCGTGAGTTTGCCTATTCTGGACATTTCATATAAATGAAATCATGCAATATGTGGCCATTTGTGTCAGGCCAGCAGTTTTTGGAGTATCTACTATGTGCTAGTTCCTGTAATAGGCATGATGATTGGTCTCAGATGCACAACAGCCAGCAGCAGCTACTCTATATCTTTGAGTGCTTAGCACAGTCAAGGCACATGCTGGGTGACTTATTTGCACCATCCCATTTAGTTCTCACAATAAGTCTACGAAGTAGGTAATAGTAATGTCCCCATTTTAAAGATGAGTAGTCTGAAGCTCACGTAGTGCCTAAGGCATTTGACTGCTAACCAGAAGGCTGGTGGATCAAACCCACCAGCCACTTCTTAGAAGGATGACTGGGCAATCTATTTCTGTAGTGATACTGCCTTGGAAACCCAAAGAGAGGTCACTATGAGTCTGAATTGACTCAACGGCAGTGAGGTTTTGGTTTTTTTTTTTTTTTTTTT
>NW_006941890.1:0-1234 GCF_000298275.1 Orycteropus afer afer | reverse complement strand
GGTCACCCCGTTGACTTATCTCAGCATGTATTTGCTGAACATTTCCACCGTGTAAGGCCCTGTGGATGCCAAAGTAAACCAGAACCTGTGGTCACATAGCCTAGTGTCTAAGAGTCTGGACTGTGGAGCTCAGTCGAGTGGGCTTTCTATTGGCTGATTGATCAAAGGTCCACTTCTCCAGGACTCCCCTGTGTGTATCTGGGAGATGGGGATTAAAAGAGCCGGTGGGGAAATGTAATGAGCCCGTCCATGTAGGGTCAGAGCACACATGGCCCAGAGTAAGAACTCCAAGGTAGCTTACTGTCAGCCTGTGTCTCATATAAGACAGACAGTGATGAGCAGGAAGGATATCTTTTTTTCTTTCCTCAGTCCAATCCTTCTATTTTTTAAACTTTTTACTGTGATTTGGGTAAAAGTTTATAAAGCAGTTTTGTTTTCTATTCAACACTTCATACAGATTTTGTTTCATGGCATTGATGGCAATCCCCACAATGGAATGCTCTTCCCACTTCTTCCCTGTGATTACCTTTTCCCTGTGCCCTTCATTCCTATGCAATCCTGCCTTCTGAGCTGTCTCCCTGTGCAACAACTACCCTTTGATCCCCCACGGTTGGTTGTTCTAAGGAGTGCACCTTGAGGCCTCTCTTGTTTGGCTGGAAGTTAAGCCGTGGGAGTGAGTTAGATTCCAAGCCTGAAGGGTGGCGAGGGGCCATATCTTGGGGGTTTCACCAGCTTCTATTATTAGACCAGTAATCCTGGTCTTTTTTATGATTTTGAATTTTCTTTCATATTTTTTCCCACTCTATCCAGGAGCTCCAGTTTTGACCCCTTTCTGAGTGTTTGGCAGTGGTAGCGGGGCACCGTCTAGTCCTTCTGGTCTCAGAGTCATGTAGGCCGAGGTATCCAGTATCCTGCCACTATGCTAAATCCTTCAATAAGTTCCAGTAGTTTTCTTGCTGAGTCACTGGGATTTTCTATGTATAGGATCATATCATCAGCAAATATGGATAGTGTGACTTCTTCCTTACCAATTTGGATGACTTTGATTTCCCTTTCTTGCCTTATTGCCCTTGCTGCTGTTGTTGTTGTTACGTGCTGTCGAGTCATACCTGACTCATATCGACCCCTCCTTGGGTTTCCCAGGTGGTATCACTACGGAAGTAGATTGCCCAACCTTCCTTCCAAGGAGTGGCTGGTGGGTTTGAACCACCGGCCTTCTGGTTAGCAGTCAAGT
>NW_006941889.1:0-1269 GCF_000298275.1 Orycteropus afer afer | reverse complement strand
GTTCCACCTCCTACTGTGGTGAGTAGCGACTGAGATCTTAAAAGCTTGCAAGCTGCCATCTAGATGCAATGATGGGTCTCTCCTCATCCAGAGCCAAGAAGAATGAAGAAAACCAAAAATTCATGGAAACAATCAGTCCTAGCAACTGGTACACCATTCGCTCTGCAGTCTATATGACTATGAGACGAGAAGAAATAGATGGTGCTCGGCTACTACTGTCAACCACTTGGAAAAGGATCTTTGTAGGAGATGCTGGATAGACAGGGAGAACAATGTGGAACAAAACTGGAAAAAAAAAAAAAAAAAAAAGCAGGGAACAGGTTTGCTGGTCCAAGGAAGCCTGCTGGAACCACTGAGACTATGGCCCCTAGCTGACTTTCAGATCTGGAATTGAACGCACATCTGTGCCTTCCAGCCAAGCAATAGACAGGCATATCAGTTGAGCATTTACCTGAGGTAAATACACTTCTTGGAGAGAATAAGCATGAGAGAAATAAGGGAGACAGGTCAGGGGGTAGGAGTACATGGAGAGATGGACACAGGGAAGAAGTAACTATCAGGAGGAAGTGGGAGGGGAGATGTTGCATTGTGTTAAATTGTGGTCAATGTCATGAGACAAAGTGCATGTGAACTGCTGTATGAAAAGTGTATTTGCTCAAATCTTCACCCAAATCACAATAAAAAAGAAAGAAAGAAAGAATATCATACATGGAGAAAGCAAAAGGTCATTTAAAAGGAAGAAAAGACCACAATGCATGTCAGAAGATACTCTGCCCTTGAATGGAGAAGAGCTAAAGCAAATGGAAGAAATGACAAGATAAAAGAGCTGAACAGAAGATTTGAAAAAGCACTTGAGAAGACAAAGTCAATTATTATAATGAAAAGTCAAAAGATCTGGAGTTAGAAAACCAAAAGGAAAGAATACACTCAGTATTTCTAACTGAAAGAACTGAAGAAAAAATTCAAGCCTCAAGTTGCAATATTGAAAGATTCTATGGGCAAAATACTGAATGATTCAGGAAGCATCAAAGATGGAAGGGATACACAGAGTCACTGTACCAAACAGAACTGGTCGATCTTCACCCATTTCAGGAAGTGGCATATGTTCAAGAAACAGTGGTACTGAAGGAAGAAGTTGGAGCTGCACTGAAGGAACTGGAGAAGAACAAGACTCCAGGAATTGACAGAATACTTATTGAGATGCTTCAACAAATGGATGCCCTGTTGGAGGCAATCATTCGGCTATATCAAGAGATTTGGAAGATAGCT
>NW_006941888.1:0-1208 GCF_000298275.1 Orycteropus afer afer | reverse complement strand
TAAGCTCTGATTTCTCAGCAGAAACCATGCAAGCGAGAAGGCAATGGGATGGTATATATAAAACCCTGAAAGAGAAAAATTTTCAACCAAGAATTATATTCCAGGAAAAATTGTCCCTAAAATATGATGGTGAAATTAGGAGATTTCTAGATAAGCAGAGACTAAGGGAATTTGTTAAAACCAGACCAACCTTACAAGAAATGTTAAAGGGAGTCCTTTGAAAAGTGAACCAAAAATAGCGAAAAACAACCGACCACTGATACACAAGATGACATAACTCAGAAACCACAACTATGGACATATCCAAAGTAAAATGAGTTTACAAGATTGTAACAGGGAACCAGAGACATCAATTGGCAAGTGAGGACAACTACAAACAAAAAGAGGGAAAATACTATGTAGTCAGAGAAATTCTAAATGGTGAGGAAGTTAAGAGAGTTGCAAGATAGAATGGACTCGGGGAGAAAATTATAAATCATAGAGTAACCTCAAAGAAAAAAGACAAACTTTCCCATCACAATGAAAAAAGAGGACAAGCACAAATATTCAGCAAATACTGAAAAACAACAGCAACAAAGGAAATGATAACATGATTCACAAACATAATGAACTCAGCACAGAAAATAATATGGAACAAAGAAACCAGGGACAACATGAAAAAACACATAACAAAATGACAGCAACCAATTCATATGTGTCAATAATTACACTAAATGTTAACAGATTAAATGCACTACTCAAGAGATGGAGAGTTGTCAATTGGATAAGAAAAAAAAAAAAAAACATGAATATGCTGCCTACAAGAGACACTCCTTAGAGATGAAGACAAATATAGACTAAAAATCAAAGGATGGAAAAAGATATATCAAGCAAATGGCAACAGAAAGAGAGCAGGAGTGGCAATATTAATTTCAAGTCAATTTCTAATTGACTTTAAGACAAAAACCACTATATGAGACAAGGAAGGACATTATATAATGATTAAAGGATCAATTGAATATGAAGACATAACCATAATAAGTACCTATGGACTCAAAGAAAGAGGCCCAAAATACATAAATCAAACTTTAAAAGAGTTGAAAAGCCAAATAGATGACTCCACAGTCATAGTGGGAGACTTTAATACACAACTTTCATTGAAAGATAGAACGTCTGGAAATAAACTCAACAATGATGTAGAAGAGCTAAACAATACAATCCACCAACTT
>NW_006941887.1:0-1269 GCF_000298275.1 Orycteropus afer afer | reverse complement strand
ATGTGGTGCTTTTCAGATTCTACATTATTCTTTAACGTTGCATAGTATTCCATTGTGTGTATGTACCATAGTTTGGTTATCCATTCCTCAGTTGATGAACATCTAGGTTGTTTCCATCTTTTGCAGGCCTTGAAATTCTTACTGTGACAGCTCCATGGCAATGTCCTCTTCTCTGAGTCTTCTCTCAATTCTGTGCCTCAGAGTTTTTCATTTGTGTCTATTTAGGGGATTACTACCATAAAGAAACACATTCTCTTCTCCTTCCCCATAGGAAGAGGGTAATGAGATAGGTGAAATTCAAATCATTCTGTTAACTCCTCTCCAAAAAAATCTTTCTCTTCAACCTCATCTTCATATGTAGGCTGGAGGTAGGTCTGGGTAACTCTCTTTACTTTTTATTTATTTATTTATTTTTATAGTGCTTTAGGTGCAAGTTTACACAGCAGAGTTTGTTTTACATTCAACATTTCGTGTACGTTTGGTTTCACTCCCCAATTACCATCCCCAACCCTAATGCACCCTGCCGAGTAACCACCCCACCTCCACCCCCATGCCCTCATAGTTATGCACTTCTGTGTGTCCTGCATTTCCCCCGTGTGACTGTTGCCCCTCTGGTGCCATGTGATTGATTGCTCCAAGGGATGCATCTCCGTAGAGTATGTGGGTACATCACCCAGGGTTGAGTGGGCTGCATGTACATCTTGTTTACTATTGGGCTCCTGGGAGTGAGTTTTGTTCCAGGCCCAAAGTGTATCCCAGGGGCCATAGTTTTGGGGGTCCTACCAGACCCCATCCAACCAGTAACTCTGGTGTTCTTGGATTTTGTTCCATGTTCTTCCTCCCACTCTATCCAGGATCTCCAGTTTTGATCTTTTCCCAAGTGGTTGGCATTGGTAGCCAGGCACCATCTAGTTCTTCTGATCTGGAGGTCCATCCTGTCCTAGGGCTGATTGCTTCCAAATGTCTTTTTTTTTTTTTTTTTCACTCTTCTCAATAGCAGACCAGTAGCTGCATCTTAGATGACTGCTTGAAAGCTTTCAAGACCCCAGTCGCTACTCACCAATGTAGTTGTGGAACAAGACTTTTTTAAGTATTTTGTTGTACCAATTGCGCCTGGTGTCCCCCAGTACTATGGTCCTGAGTCAGGCAGATCTGTTGGATCTCTGTTCCACAATGTCTGGCTGTCTGTAAGGTACAGATCTATGTCTGTCTTCTGTTGTTTCTGTAAGGATTGCAGGTATTTTGTATCATTGGTATCTATGCAAGATT
>NW_006941886.1:0-1270 GCF_000298275.1 Orycteropus afer afer | reverse complement strand
TCAAACCCACCAGCCACTCCTCGGAAGGAAGGTTGGGCAATCCTACTTCCGTAGTGATAACTGCCTCGGAAACCCAAGGAGGGGTCCCTAGGAGTAGGGGCCAACTCGATGGCAAATAACAACAACAACAACAGCTGCTCCACAGAGGAAGGATGAGGGAGTCTGCTTCTCTAAAGATTTATATAGCCTTGGAAACCCAATGGGGGTCACTCTGGTGGTGTAGTGCCTAAGGCATTTGACTGCTAACCAGAAGGCTAGCAGTTCAAACCCACCAGCTAGTCCTTAGAAGGAAGATTGTGCAATCTACTTCCATAGAGATACCTCCTCCAAAACACAAGGAGGGGTTGCTATGAGTCAAATCAACTCCATGGCAGTGAGTTTGGCTTTTTGATTTGCCTTAACCAGTACACCACCAGAGCTCCTTAGAAGAACCTCAAAGGCCTCAAATTCAAGTAGAGGCAGTCTGGCTGTCAAGTTGATTCTGATTCAAAGTGACCCCATTGGGTTTCTGAGGCAGTAAATCTTTATGGAAGTAAATTGCCTTATTTTCCTTCTGTGAAGTGCCTGCTGGGTTTGAATCGCCAACCTCTGGTTAGCAGCTAAATGCCTTAGGCACTGCGCCACCAGGGCTCCTTTAGATGAGAATAGGTTAAATAAATAGAGACCTCAGGTGGCCTTCACAAACCAGCTTCTATAGGACTTCTCTATATAACTTGCTTACTTTTTCTGTGACACCATTTTTGTTTAAAGAACATTGTACTAAGCATTATTGAGGTTGTAGGATTAGCAACAACAACAACAACAAAAAAAAATGAAAACATGCAAGATAAATTGTTCCTGTTCCACCATGTTTCAGGATATGCCTCAAGTAATGATATTCTACTCACCAGGTTATTCCAGCCACTGGGACAGTTTATAACATCTGACAGTTAACATTAGTATCTTTGGGGTCTTTGCATCACAGCCCTCCAGGAGGCTCTGGCAAATTGTGTTTCAAAGGTTAAAATATTTCACTCATTACACAATTTTATAAAATAGTAGGAAGAATGTAAATATAATATGGTAGAAATGTGAACATTGTGCCGTGTAAGAAAATGTTTAGTTAGCTAAAAAAAAAAAAAAATTCATTGCCGTTGAGTCAACTCCAACTCATAGCGACCCCTTCTTGGGTTTGTGAGGTGGTATCTCTATGGAAGTAGATTGCCCAGTCTTCCTTCCAAGGAGTGGCTGGTGGGTTTGAACCACCAGCCTTCTGGTTAGCAGTCAAGTG
>NW_006941885.1:0-1270 GCF_000298275.1 Orycteropus afer afer | reverse complement strand
AAAGGAAAACAAGAGAACAAAAACCTCAAACTGCATAGACAAACAGGAACAATCACAAAAGAAAGAGGATAAGTGCAATAAATAAGAAGAAAAATTTTCAAAATATATTAAACAAGGATAAAAGAAAGATAGTGAGAAAACCAGAAAAAGAAAAAGAAGAAAAAAAGCCACAATATCTCACAATATGTAAGAAAAGGGCAAGAGTGAAGAAAGATTAGGCAAAAGTACAAAAGGAAAAACAAGGAATGGGAAGAACCAAAAGAAAGAAAAAAAGAAGCAAACCAGGAAAAGGGAAGAGAAAAAAATAATAACAACAAAAAGCAAAGAATCAGGGATGGAAAAGAGAAAAAATAAAAAGGAAGAAAGGAGGGCAAGAAAAAGAATAACTTAAAAACAAACAAAACTGTGGGGAGCAGGCACAGTACCCAGGCTCTGCCAGGACACAGACCAGGTAGCAGCCCCCACAAGTCAAGAAGGTGGGTGGAGGTGGGGGATGACCACACCCCAGTTCATCAAGAGGACTCAGGGCACAAGAGTAACAAGGAGAATATCACACCTCCCCAGTCATCAGTCTCCAGTATAGGTTTCAATTGGTTTCTCATTGCTTTGTTGCAGAGGGTCTGCCTATTGCACCATGTTGATGGAATTCTCCCAGATTTTATTTCATTTTGTTGTGGACGGATATCCAGTTTTCCAGCGCCCTTTGTTAAAGAGACTACCTCTTTCCCTTTTAATGGGTTTTGGCCCTGCATCAAAGATCAGCTGTCCACAGTTGGATAGATCTATTTCTGGATTCTCAATGCTGTTCCATTGGTCTATAGTTCTTTCATTGTACAAATACCAGGCTGTTTTGACTACCTTACTGTATAGTAAGTTTTGAGTTGAGGGAGTGTGAGACCTCCTACTTTGAGCTTCTTCAGAAGTGGTTTGCTTGTCTGAGGTCTCTTTCTTTCTATATGAAATCAGTGATTTTTTTCCCCATGTCCATAAGGAATGTTGATGGAATATTGATGGGATTTTTTTTAATCTATACTTTGCTTTGAGTAGTATTGACATTTTCACAATGTTCAGTCTTCCTATCCATAAGCATGGCATATTCTTCCATTTATGTGAGTCTCTTACAGTTTCTTGTAGTAGAGTTTCATGGTTTTCTTTGTATTGGTATTTTGTGTCCCTAGGGAGCTCTGGTAGCATAGTGGCTAAGGCACTTGACTGCTAACCAGAAGGCTGGCGGTTCAAACCCACCAGCCACTCCTCGGAAGGAAGATGG
>NW_006941884.1:0-1245 GCF_000298275.1 Orycteropus afer afer | reverse complement strand
TTTTTTCTCCCTTCTTCCATTTTATTTTTATTCTCTCTCCTTTCATTCCCAGGTTCTAGTTTTTGGCTTTTTCTCTCTCCCTTTTTCCTGGTTCCCACTTTTTTCTTTCTTGTAGTTCATCCCATCCCTTGTTTTCCTTTTTCCCATTTTTTTCATTATTCTCTTACTCTACCTCTTCTCTCCTATTCTCCCCTCCCCAAATATTGTGGAGTTTTGTTCTCTTTTTCTATTTTTATTTCTTTTGTTTTGTAAAAATATTTCTTTAAATATTTTGTCTCATTTATTGCCTTTCCTCTTTTATTTATTTTTTTTCTTTCTCTTTTTGGTGATTGTTCATGTGTGTTTACGAAGTGTGTGTTTTTTTGTCCTCTTGCTTTCACTTTTTTGGTGGTTTTCCCATTGTTGTTTTTGTCTAACTGAGTACGAGACAGCAACTGTGCCCATACGACCCAACCATACTGGTACCTCCTGCAGCCCCACTTACTGAGTGAGGGCCACCACTTGCTTCTGCACCAACTGGCCAATGATACATAACAGCCAATATAAGCCTAACTCACCCTTAACTGCTCTTCACAGACAGTTAACAGAGATTTGTGCAGCCATTCTCATACTCTATCACACCCTTCAGAAGACAGGTGGTAAGTGCATTAAGTGCTGCCATCTGGCGAACACAGGAACACACTACTCTTCTTACTCAGATACATCCAAACAAAACAAAGAAAATGACAATCTTGGACAAATTACTCCAACACACAATCATCAATTAAATATAAATACAACAATGTCACAATGTCTCAGAGATTAAAGACCATAACAGTCTACACAAAGAAGCAATATTAAGCAGTAAAAACAAAGGACCAGGATATAGACCCAGAACACATCCCTGAGGAAGCAGCAGCACTGCTCCTTGATAAGGAATTCAAAAGCATTATATTTAGGTACTTTCAATAGAACTCACTACCACTGAGTTGATTCCAACTCACCTAGAGACCCCTTCTTAGGTTTGTGAGGTGGTATCTCTACGGAAGGATATTGCCCAGTCTTCCTTCTGAGGACTGGCTGGTGGGTTTGAATCACCAGACTTCCGGCTGGCAGTCAAATGCCTCAGGCACTATGCCACAAGAGCTCCTTTTGGTTTGATTTTGAACATATTGAGAGACAGATCAAGGAAAATACTGACAAACTTAAGGAAAACACAGACAAAACCCTAGAAAAATGTTGGAAGACAATACAAGAACAAAATGA
>NW_006941883.1:0-1264 GCF_000298275.1 Orycteropus afer afer | reverse complement strand
AATGGGTGTTGGATTTTATCAAATGCCTTTTCTGCATCAATTGATATGATCATGTGGTTCTTCTCCTTTGTGGTGGATGTGGTGCATGATGTTGATTGTTTTTCTAATGTTGAGCCATCCTTACATACCTGATATGAACCCACTTGGTCATAATGAATGATTTTCTTGATATGTTGTTGGAGTCTATTGGCTAGGATTTGTTGAAGATTTTTGCATCTGTATTCATGAGGAATACTGATCTGTAGTTTTCATTTTCAGTGATGTATTTGCTTGGTTTTGATATCAAGGTTATGAGTTGCTTCATCAAATGAATTTTGAGGGACTCCATCCTTTTCTATGTTCTGGAATAGTTTGAGTAGCATTGGTGTCAGTTCTTCTCTGAACATTTGGTAGAATTGTCTAGTGAAACCATCAGGGCCAGGGCTTTGTTTTTGTCAGTAATTTTTTATGACCTGTTCAAGTTCTTGTTTTGTTATGGGTCTGTTAAAATTTTCCACCTCAGTCTACATTAGTTTAGGCAAGTAGTATGTTTCTAGAAATCTGGCCATTTCTTCTAGATTTTCAAATTTGTTGAAGTATTGTTCTTCATAGTATCCTGATGTTGTTGTTGTTATGTGCCATCGAGTTGAACCTTATTTATAGTGGCCCCTCCTTGGGTTTCCAAGGCAGTGTTACAATGGAAGTAGATTGCCCAACCTTCCTTCTGAGGAGTGGCTGGTGGGTTTGAACTGCCAGACTTCTGGTTATCAGTCAAGTGCCTTAGGTACTAATTTATAGCAATAAATGTACACATCAAAAAGAAGAAAGAACCAAAATCAACACCTTAACACAGCATCTCCAAAAATTAGAAAAAGAGAGCAACAAAAGAAGCCTACAGTCACCAGAAGAAAAGAAATAATAAAGGTTCAAGTAGAAATAAATGGAACAGAAAATAGAAAGACAATAGAAAAAAATGAACATGACTAGTAGTTGGTTTTTTGGAAAGATTAATAAAACTGATAACGCACTGGCAAATTTAACAAAGGAAAAGAGGGAGAGAATACAAATAACATGAATAAGAAATGAATTGGGCAACATCACAACAGAACCAACAGAAATTAAAAGGATAATATCATATGATATCCTTATATCATGTATATCCACATATATATCCATATATCATATGATATTATCCTTATATCATGTATATCCACATATATATCCATATATCATATGATATTATCCTTATATCATGTATATCCACATATATATCCATATATCATAT
>NW_006941882.1:0-1219 GCF_000298275.1 Orycteropus afer afer | reverse complement strand
GCTGTCTCTTTGAATATCCAAAATAGTCAAGCCACTTTTTAAACCTACAAAATGGCGGCGTTCTCCAGACCGGCAAAAGTCCACAGCTCAGCCCACCTTTCTCTTCACCTTCTCCATTTGTTCCCCAGCCACCGTGCGCAGTCCTCCGTGAAGTCCCTGGCTAGCAGGGTGATTTTTAGGTTAATTCTTAGGTCCTACCACCACTCGGGAATCTCCAAGCCGTGTCGTCTGTGCCATCAGGGTTGCTCAGTCCGCTGCCAGGCCGCAGCTCCACGTGTCTCCTTTTTTTGGTATTTTCATGAAAATTCTTCTGCTAGTTGGGGTTTAGTCCACTTTTGTATCCTTCCCTTCAAGGCTCAGGGGTCCAAGATTATCTTGTGTGTCTGTGTTAATTGGTTTCCCTTTTCTTTGTTGAAGAGCATCTGTGCAGTCCTTTTGCCTAGTCTGCCATCTTGCCAGAACTGATTAGTGTATTTTATGAAACTTTGGATCCATGGGAGGTTAACAAGCAGACAGACAATAGATAAGTAGGTAGGTAGGTAGGTAAGGAGGTAAATACATAGATAGATAAATGAGGCCCAGTGCCACTGAGTCAATTCCAGTGCATAGCACCCTATAGGACAGATAGAACTGCCCCACAGTGTTTCCAAGTCTGTAAATCTTTATGAAAGCAGACTGCTTTACTGTTATCCCATGGATTGGCTGATGATGTCAAACCACTGACCTTTTCATTAGCAGCCTAGTGCTTTAACCACTGCACCACCACCACCAGAACTCCTAGATACAGAGAGACAGATATAGCTATAGATAGATTTATGTTGTTGTTGTTATGTGCCCTCGAGTCGGACCCAACTCATAGCGACCCCTCCTTGGGTTTCCAAGGCGGTATCACTACAGAAGTAGATTGCCCCATCTTCCTTCCTAGGAGTGGCCAGTGGGTTTGAATCACCAGGCTTCTGGTCAGCAGTCAAGTGCCTTAGGCACTATGCTACCAGAGCTCCTTACGTAGATTTATAGTTAAAATATATTTATATATAAAAGATATATAAAGATATAGATCAGTGAGTAAGCACCATATATAAGGATTAAGAATTAAGAATATATAATTATTCATTGTCTAGCTCTCACATGCATACCAGGCGATTGGAAATATCATGGCTTGTGTCAGGTTCACCTTAGTCCTCAATGAGATATCCTTGCTCCTCAGCACTTGAAACAG
>NW_006941881.1:0-1148 GCF_000298275.1 Orycteropus afer afer | reverse complement strand
CAGCACATTATACATTCTTCTCCTGTACACATGGAAATTTCCCATGATAGACCATATGTTAGGCCATAAAGCAAGCCTTAATAAATTTAAAAACATTGAAATACTGCAAAGCATCTTCTCAGATCATAATGCTATCAAAAAAGAAATCAACAATAGGAAGATCAACAGGAAAAGAGTTGTTATGTGCCGATGATTCAGACCTGATTCATAGTGACCACTACGGAAGTAGATTGCCCAACCTTCCTTCCAAGGAGTGGCTGGTGGGTTCGAACCGCCAGCCTTCTGGTTAGCAGTCAAGTGTCTTAGGCACTATGCTACCAGAGCTCCCAGGAAAAGAGTAAGCACATGGAAACTGAATAACACCCTCCTTGAGAAAGAATGGGCAAGAAATCAAAATTGAAATTCAAAAATTCCTTGAATCAAAGAAGAATGAAAACACAACATACCAAAATCTTTGGGACACAGCAAAAGCAATGATCAGAGGAGAATTTATAGCAATAAATGCACACATCAAAAAAGAAGAAAGAGCCAAAATCAACAATTTAAACAAACATATCCAAAAATAAGAAAAAGGACAGCAAGAAAAACCTACAGACACCAGAAGAAAGGAAATAATCAAGATTTGAGCACAAATCAATGAAACAGAAAGTAGAAGGGCTATAGAAAAAATCAACAAAACCAGAAATTGTTTTTTTGAAAAGATCAATAAAATTGACAAACTACTGACAAATTTAACAAAGGAAAAGAGGGAAAGAATACAAAATAACATGACTAAGAAATGAAATGGGTGACATTACAACAGAACCAACGGAAATAAAAAGGATCATATCAAGATACTATGAAGAACTGTACTCCAACAAATTTGAAAATCTGGAAGAAATGGACAGATTCCTAGAAACACACCACTTATCTAAACTAACACAGATTGATGTGGAAAAGTTGTGCAGGCCCATCACAAAAGAACAAATTGAATGGGTCATCAAAAATTACCTACTAAAAAAGTCTTGGCCCAGATGGTTTCACTGGAGAATTCTACAAAACATTCAGACAAGAACTGATATCAATCCTATTCAAACTATTCCAAAACATAGAAAAGGATGGAATCCTCCCAACTTGTTTTTGAAGCAAGCATAACTTTGATACCAAAA
>NW_006941880.1:0-1270 GCF_000298275.1 Orycteropus afer afer | reverse complement strand
TTCCTAATTTCACCATCATATATTAGTGACACTTACTGGGTATATAATACTTGTTTGGACATTTTTTTTTTTTTCTTTCAGGATTTTGTATGTACCATTTGATTGCCTTCTTGCCTGCATGGTTCTGCTGAGAAATAGGAGCTTAGTCTTATTGGGTGCTTGTTGTAGGTAACTCTTTTTTTTTTCCCCCTATGCTGCTTTCAGAATTGTTCCTTTGTCTTTAGTTTTGGTGAGTTTGATGAAGATATGTCTTGGTGATTTTCTTTTGGGGTTCATTGGACTTCCTGAACAGATATATTCTCATCTTTCATCATATCAGGGAATTTCTCATTCAAGAAATCTTAGAAAATTTTCTTAGTCATTTTATTTTTCTCTTCCTGTTTTGAAATTATGATTACAGGTAGGTTATTCCTTTTGATGATATCCCACATAAATCCTCAGCTTTCTTGATTTTGTTTAGATCTTTTTTTCTGACTTATCTCTTTCCAAAGAAGTATTCAGGTATTTGTTTTCAATCTCCTCAGTTCTATCTTCCATTGATTTGCATCTACTCCTTTGCCCTTTCAATATGTAATCTATTTCTGAAAATTTAATATTAATCTGAATTTCTATTTGTAAATTTTGTATCATTTCTAATTTTTCATTTATTTTGTCATTTTGTCCTTGTATTTTCTTCTGAAATTGTTTTAGGGTTTTGTCAGTGTTTTCCTTGATCTGTGTCTCAGTCTGTTAAAGGGAACTAAATATAATTCTTTTGAATTACTTGTCAGGGAGTTCCAATGAAGATTCATCCTCAGGGATGTGTTCTGCATCTGTATTCTGCTCCCTTGTTTCTACTGCTTTATCTTACTTCTATGTGTGGAGTGTGATGGTCTGTTTTCTATGAGGCATTTTGACTTTGTTCTATTATATTTAATCTGTAATTGTATTTTGGAGTGATTCACCCAAGATTTTTCTTTTCCTTTTCTTGTCTTGGAAGTATCTTAGTAAGCAGGGTACTCTCCTCCTCTACTTGCTAGTTGGCAGCACTTATTTGCTCACCACCTATTTTCTGGTGTATGTGATAGAGAATGAGACTGACTGCATAGATATCTGTTAATTCTTTGTGAAGAGAAGTTACGGTTGAATCCAGCTCTTATTGGTGGCCATGTATTGTTGGCCAGTTGGTGCAGAAGGAAGTGGTGGCTTTCACTCAGTAAGTGGAGCTTCAGCGAGTGTGTAGTTATGTCATATGGCCATGGTTGCTGTCTCTCACTGAGTTAGGGAAAAA
>NW_006941879.1:0-1225 GCF_000298275.1 Orycteropus afer afer | reverse complement strand
TCTAGATCATATGCCACCTCCTGAAATGGATGATGATTGACCAGTTCTTTTTGGTACAGTGACTCTGTGTATTCCTTCCATCTTCTTTTGATGTTCCCTGCATCACTCAATGTTTTGCCCTTAGAATCTTTCAATATTGCAACTCGAGGCTTAAAGTTTTTCCTCAATTCTTTCAGCTTGAGAAATGCCAAGTGTGTCCTTCCCTTTTGGTTTTCTAACTCCAGGTCTTTGCACATTTCATTATAATAATTGGTTTTGTCTTCTCAAGCTCCTCTTTGAAATCTTCAGTTCAATTCTTTTATCTTGTCATTTCTTCCATTTGCTTTAGCTACTTTTCACTTAAGGGCAAGTTTCAGAGTCTCTTCTGTCATCAATTTTGGTCTTTTCTTCTTCTGTTGTTTTTTTTAGTGACCTCTTGGTTTCTTCATTGATGATGCTCTTGATGTTATCCCACAATTATTTTTGTGTTCAGTCATTGTTGTTCAATGTATCAAATCTATTCTTTGGATGGTATCTAAATTCAGGAGGAATATATTCAAGATCATATTTTGGGTCTTGTGGACTTGTTTTAATTGTCTTTAACTTCAAGTTGAACTTGCATATGAGCAATTAATGGTCTATTACACAATCAGCTCCTGGCCTGGTTTTGACTGAAGATATGAGCTTCTCCATTGCCTCTTGCCACAGATGTAGTGAATCTGATTCCTGTGTGTTCCATCTGGTGAAGTCCATGGGTACAGCTTCCATTTGTGTTGTTGAAAAAAAGGTGTTTGCAATAAACAAGTCCTTGGTCTTGCAAAATTCTACCATGTGAGTTCCAGCATGATTTCTGTCACCAAGGCCAAATTTTCCAACTACCAGTGATTCTTCTTTGTTTCCAACTTTTGCATGCCAGTCACCAATGATAATTAACACATTCTGATTGCATGTTTGGTCAATTTCAGACTGCAGAAGTTGATAAAAATCTTCAATTTCCTCATCCGTGACTTTGGTGGTTGGTGCATAAATTTAAATAATAGTCGTATTAACAGGTCTTGCTTGTAAGTGTATGGATATTATCCTATCACAGACAGTCTTGTACTTCAGGACAGATCTTGAAACATCCTTTGTGATGATGAATGCCACGACATTCCTCTTTAAACTGTCATTCCCGGCAGAGTAGATCATATGGTGGTTGGATTCAAAATGGCCAAAACCAGTCCATTTCAGCTCACTAATGCCTAGG
>NW_006941878.1:0-1223 GCF_000298275.1 Orycteropus afer afer | reverse complement strand
CTCGGAAGGAAGGTTGGGCAATCCTACTTCCGTAGTGATACTGCCTTGGAAACCCAAGGAGGGGTCGCTATGAGTCAGGGCTGACTCGACGGCAAATAACAACAACAACAACAGTGAGATGATTGCTATAAAAAGCTGTGTTGTTGTTATTGTTGTTGTTAGGCACCATGTAGTTTATTCTGAGTCGTAGCAACCCTGTGTGCAACAGAATGAAACACTGCCTCGTCCTGCACCAGCCTCACAATCCTTGCTATGCCTGAGCCCATCATTGTGGCCATCTCCTTGAAGGTCTTCCCCTTCTCCCTGACCCTCCACTTTACCAAGCATGATATTCTTCTCCAGGGACTGGTCCCTTCTGGCAACATGACCAAAGCAGGTGACACGAAGTCTAGTCCCTTTTGCTTCTAAGGAGCATTCTGGCTGCACTTCTTCCAGGACAGATTTGTTTGGTCTTCTGGCAGTCCATGGTATTTTCAGTATTCTTTGCCAACACCACAATTCAAATGCATTGATTCTTCTTTGGTCTTCCTTACTCATTGTACAGCTTTCACATGCATATGTTGTTCTTGTTGTTGCCATTGAGGGTCCAACTCATAGAAACCCTATATATAACACAACAAAACACTGCCCGGTCCTGCACCATTCTCCCAATCCTTGCTGTACTTGAGCCCATCAGGGCAGCCACTGTGTCAATCCATCTCATTAAGGGTCTTTCCCTTTTACACTGAACCTCTACTTTACCAAGTATGATATCCTTCTCCAGGGAACGGTCCCTTCTCAAAACATGGCCTAAGTAGATGATATGAAGTCTGGCCATTCTTACTTCTGAGGAGTATTTTACTGCACTTTTCCAGGACAAGTTTGTTTGTTCTTCTGGCAGGCCACAGTATTTTCAATATTCTTCTCCAACACAATTCAAAGGCATAAACTCTTCTTCAGTCTTCCTTATTCATCATCTAGCTTTCACATGCACATGTTGTTATTGTTAGGTGCCATCGAGTCATCTCTGACTCATAGCGACCCTATGCACAGCAGAACGAAACACTGCCCGGTCCTGACCCAGCTCCATGATCCTTGCTATACTTGAGCCCATCGTCACAGCCACTGTGTCAATCCATCTCGTTGAGGGCCTTCTCCTATTTCGTCGACCCTCCACCTTACTAAGCATGACATCCTTCTCCAGGGAATGGTTCCTTCTGACAACATGACCAAAGTAGGTTAGA
>NW_006941877.1:0-1270 GCF_000298275.1 Orycteropus afer afer | reverse complement strand
AAAGCATTTAACTGCTAAATGGAAACCTGGAGGTTCAAACCCACTAACCACTCCTAAGAAGGAAGACTGGGCAATCTATTTCCCTAGAAATAGCTTACATGGCGTAGTACCTAAGGCTCTTGATTGCTAACCAGAAGGCTGGCGGTTCAAACCCACCAGCCACTCCTCAGAAGGAAGATTGAGCAATCTACTTACATAGAGATACTGCCTCGGAAACCCAAGGAAAGGTTGCTATGAGTCAGACCCGACTTGACAGCAATGAGTTTGGTTTCTTTTTCCATATAAAATTGATTTATTTTATAATTTTATCAAAATCCACTATACAAAAGGAGACTATACATGTTACAGGTAGAAATGTTTGGCATATGCATGGAGGTTCATTAAATTAGTGGCCTACCTACAACAGATTGCTCAGTTTTAAAAGAACTGTTGGGTATGTATAAAACAGGAAAATGAGAGAGTATGTATAAATTACCTCCATTTGGCCACAGATTTTGCTTGATTTGAACATATATTTTATTATTTTTAAGTATTTAAAATAATTTTAGACATACAGAAAAGTTTCAAAAATAGTATAGAGTTTCTGAATATTGTTCATCCAGTTTTCCCCAGTGGTAACATCTTACATACATAGTATAATTACCAAAACCAGGAAATTAACATTAGCTAAACTTGTAGACTTATTAGAATGTCAACAGGTTTTCAACTACTATTCTTTCTCTAGGAACTCTGGTAGTGTAGTGTCTAAAGCACTTGACTGCTAACCAGAAGGCTGGTGGTTCAAACCCACCAGCCACTCCTCGGAAGGAAGGATGAGCAATCTACTTCTGTAGTGATACTGACTTGGAAACCCAAGGAGGAGGGGTCGCTATGAGTCGGGTCTCACTTGATGGCACATAACAACAACAACACATTCTTTTTCTATTCTGGGACTCAGTAGAGAATTCCATAGTGTATTTAATTGTCTCCATAGTGTTCTTCAATCTGTAACATAGTTCCTAAGTTTTTCCTTGTCTTCTGTGACCTTGACATTTTGAGGTGTGCTGATCAGATATATTTGTAAAATGTCTCCCAATTTGGGTTTGTTTCTTGTGCTTAGTTTAAGATTATGCATTTTTAGTAAGAATGCTACGGAAGGGATGCTGTGCCCTTCTCAGTATATCATATCAGGGATACAAAACATTGTTACTAGGTGCTGCTGGGTTGGTTTCAACTCATGTTGTTGTTGTTAAGTGCCATCGAGTCGTTTCTGACTCATAGCGACCCCATG
>NW_006941876.1:0-1270 GCF_000298275.1 Orycteropus afer afer | reverse complement strand
ATATATATATATATATATATATATATATATATATATAGCTATGGTCTTTTGTATTCATTAGTAAGTGCTTCAAGTCATCTTTGCTTCTAGCAAGCAATTTTGTGTCATTTGCATATCATAGGTTGTTAGTGAGTCTTCCTCCAATCTTGATCTTTTGTTCTTTTTCATATATTCTAGTTTTTCAGATTATTTGCTCAGCATATAGATTAAATAAGTATGGTGAAAGGATACAACCCTGACAGACACATTTCCTGATTTCAAAGCAGGAAATATTCCCTTATTCTTTATGAGTAACTGCCTCTTGGTCTATGTACAGGTTCTACATGTACATGATTAAATGTTCTGGAATTCCCATTCTTCTCAATGTTATCTGTAGTTACTTATTGACCCAAAGAGTTGAAAGCTTTTGCATAATCAATAAAATACACATGAACACATTTTTAGTATTCTGTGGTTTCAGCCAAGATTTAGCCAATGTCAACACTGATATCCCTCATTCCATGTCCTCTTCTGAAGCTGGCTTGAATTTCTGGAATTTCCCTGTTGATGTACTGCTGCAATCATTTTTGAATTATCTTCAGCAGAATTTTACTTGTGTGTGATATTAGTGATATTTTTAGACAATTTCCATATTCCGTTGGACCACTTTTCTTTGGAATAGGCATGAATACAGATTTCCTCTAGTTGATTGACCAAGTAGCTCTGTTCCTATTTTCTTGACATGGGTGACTGGTCACCTGCAATGCTGCATCCAGTTTTTGAAACATTTCAAATGATGATCTGTCAATTCCTAGAGCCTTGTTTTTCACTAATGCCTTCAGTGCAACTTGGATTTCTTCCTTCAATACCATTAGTTCTTAATCATATAATACATTCTGAAATGATTGAGTATCAACCAGTTCTTTTTGGTACAGTGACTCTGTGTATTCCTTCCATCTTTTGTTGATATTTCCTGCATTGTTCACTATTTTCCCCATAGAGTCCTTCAGTATTGCAACTTGGGGTTTGCATTTTTTCATCAGTTATTTCAGCTTCAGAAATGCCAAGCTTTGGTCTTCTAACTCCAAGTCTTTTCATATTTTTATTGAATGAGTATAACATAATATCTTTAACAAGTTCTCTGTTGTTTCAAATTTTATTTTATTATTACTAATTGCCCTATAATAATAGTATCATACCTGATCTTTGTTCCCAGTTTCAATTATTCCATAAGGAAAAATTCATAGAATTACTGGTAAAAATGATCTGGGAGTTGCTTTTTTTTTTTTTT
>NW_006941875.1:0-1245 GCF_000298275.1 Orycteropus afer afer | reverse complement strand
ATATCCTTCTCCAGGGAATGGTCCCTTCTGACAACATGACCAAAGTAGGTGAGACGAAGTCTGGCCATTGTCCCTTCCAAGGAGCATTCCGGATGCACTTCTTCCAGGACAGATCCGTTCATTCTTTTAGCAGTCCATGATACTTTCAGTACTCTTCAGCAGCACCACAACTCAAAGGCACTACATATTCAATCATTGCACTATTTAATCTTTTAATTACATGCATAACTTGGTGTTATTATCATTAAAAAAAGAAAGAAAGAAAACCTGAGGCAGGTGGTTAGAAACTTGCCCAAATTGATTCAATTGATTTAACACAGATTCAGGTTACAATCCAGACAGTTAAAAAGTTCTATTCTGTTTCATGCCTACGAAATTGAGGAACAAACCAGTTCCTCAACTTTGAGAGCAGTAATTTGTAGGCACAATCTCATTCTAGAACCTTATTCTCAGTTTTACAAAAGTCTAGGGAAAAAAAAGTCACTGGTTTTTGAGGGCAGAAAATACACAAGGGGGAAAAAATAGATTTTAGATTTAGTCTTTTCATAAATAACACTTGTTAGAACCCAAAACTTGTGAATTTAAACTCAGTTTGGGGAAATTACCCAAAAAGTAGTTACTATTCAATGCAGTACACTTAAAAAGTAAATATGTCTTACTTTTTGTTTCCTTCTGTAATCCCATCATTCTGGACGATAGTGCTAATATGAGAGTGGTTTTGTCAGAGGCCCGGCCTCCCCAATCTCCTGTAGGTCGTCCTTCAGCCCCATGTTACGTGGCTGCTTCCTCTCTTCTTACAGAATTGGTAAACTTGCAAAACCTACCTGCTGCAGAATAGTATTTCCTCAATCTCACTTTTATTTCAGAGGGAGAGTCTTTCAACAGATTTGTCAATGAGGCTGCTGGGTGGTGGTTTTGCAGCTTGGGGCCTAGCAAGGATCAATTTTTCAACTGTTACGCCTCAGTACTCTAAGCTCTAAATAGCTTTTCCTTCTACTACACCTTTTTCTGCTGGACTGGGCTACAACTCTGCTGTTTTCTCTTTTCCTTTTAAAGCAACTCAGCTGTATTGCAACCCTTTGACTTGTTGCTGTTATTAATCTCTTATTTCTCTAGAACTTGCAAAGGCAACACTCCAGTGCCACTGAAAGAGAAAACAGCAGAGTTGCAAAATGATGTGGGAGCTCTGGTAGCATAGTGCCTAAGGTGCTTGACTGCTAACCAGACGGCTGGCGGTTCAAACCC
>NW_006941874.1:0-1269 GCF_000298275.1 Orycteropus afer afer | reverse complement strand
CCCCTCCTTGGGTTTCTGAGGTGCTATCACTATGGAAGTAGATTGCCTAACCTTCCTTCTGAGGAATGGCAGGTGGGTTTGAACTGCCAGGGTTCTGGTTAGCAGTCAAACACCTTGGGCACACACACACAAAAACTAGGTTTGCTGGTTTGATAGAGCTTGGTGAGACACCTGAGATTATGGCCCCTAGCCAGATCTGGAATTGAACTCATTCCTGTGGCTTCCAGCCAAACAATAGACAGGCATATGGGGTGAACATTTACATCAGGTAGATACACTCCTTGGAGTGATCAATCAGGGGAGAAAAGAAGGACAGTGTTTGCACAGGGAGACTTCTGGAGGGGGCAGGGAGTGCACGGGAGGGAAGGGCACACAGGGAAGAGGTAACTACAGGGAGGAAGAGGGAAGAGAACTGTTGCATTGTGGGGAATTCAGTCAATGTCATGAGATAAAATGTGTATGAACTGCTGTATGGAAAATGCATTTGCTCTGTAAACTTTCACTCAATTCACAATAAAAATGAAATAAATAAATAAATAAATAAAGTTTTGAAAATCAAAGATGTTATTTAAAGATTAAGGTAAGCCTAACCCAAGCCATGGTATTTTCAATTGTCTCAGGCATGTGGAAGCTGGACTATGAATAAGGGAGACTTAAGAATTGTTGTTGCCTGTAATTGTGGTGTTGGTGAAAAATACTGAAAATACATACCATGGACTGCCAGAAGAATGAACAAATCGGTCCTGGAAGAATGAAGCAGGAAAGCTCCTTGGAAGTGAGAATGGCCAGACTTCATCTCACATACTTTGGTCATGTTGTCAGAAGGGATCATTCCCTGGTGAAGGATATTGCAAAGTGGAGGGTCAGAGAAAAAGGGGAAGGCCCTCAACAAGATGGATTGACACAGTGGCTGCAACAATGGACTCAGGTATACAAAGAATTGTGAGGATGTCACAAGACTGGTCAGTGTTTCATTCTGTTGTACATAGGTTTGCTATGACTTGGAGCCGAGTCAATGGCACCTAACCACAACAATAAACCACACAAACTATAGCCTCCACAACAGTCAATATAGAGGAACGAGATGGTGCCTGGTTCCCACCACTGACCACTGTGACACAAATCACAAAGGAAGGTTCAGAGTACAATGTGAGAAAAAAGAGGAAAAAAAATTCAAAATAATAAGGAAATCCAGGCTTATTGATCTGATAGAGACTGATGGCACCCTGAAAACTATGGCCTTAGTCACTCTTCAAAACTAGAAGTGGA
>NW_006941873.1:0-1243 GCF_000298275.1 Orycteropus afer afer | reverse complement strand
GGGGCTCTTTCATTGGGTCCATAGATATTTGTTATGGTTATATCTTCATATTCAATTGATCCTTTAATCATTATATAATGTCCTTCCTTGTCTCATATGTTGGTTTTTGTCTTAAAGTCAATTTGATCAGAAATTAATATTGCCACTCCTGCTCTCTTACGGTTGCCATTTGTTTGATATATCTTTTTCCAACCTTTGATTTTCAGTCTAGTTTTGTCTTTATTTCTAAGTTGTGTCTCTTGTAGGTAGCATATTGATGGGTTTTGTTTTCTTACCCAATCTGCAACTCTCTGTCTCTTAAGTGGTGCATTTAATCCACTAACATTCAGTGTAACTATTGACAAGTATGAATTTGTTGCTTTCATTTTGTTGTGTTTTCATTGTGTCCCTGGTTTCTTTATCATTTCCTTTGTTGCTGATGTTTTAGTATTTGCTGAATATTTGTGCTTCTCCTCTTTTTTATTGTGATATGAAGGTTTATCATTTTTCTTTGAGGTTACCCTATGATTTATAACTTTCTTCCCAAGTTTACAACAGTCCATTCCATGTTGCAACTCTCTTAACTTCCTCACCATTTAGAAGTTCTGTAACTACACAGTATTTTCCCTTTTTTGTTTGTAGTTGTCCTCACATGCCAACTGATGTCTCTGCTTCCCTGTTTACAATCTTATAAGCTCATTTTACTTTGGATATGACCATAGTTTCTGGGTTATGTCATCTTGTGTATTAGTGGTTGGTTGTTACTTGCTAATTTTGATTTTCTGTTCAAAGGACTCCCTTTAGTATATCTCTTGTAAGGTTGGTCTGGATTTAACAAATTCCCTTCGTTTCTGCTTATCTGGAAATCTCCTAATTTCACCATTATATTTGAGGGACAATTTTGCTGAGTATGTAATTCTTAGTTGAAAATTTTTCTCTTTCAAGGTTTTATATACACCATCTCATTTCCTTTTCACTTGCATGGTTTCTGCTGAGAAATCAGAGCTTATTCTTACTGGTTGTCCTTTGTAAGTAACTTTTTATTTTTCCCATGTGGCTTTCAGGATTCTGTCTTTGTCTTTGGTTCTGATGAATTTGATGATGATATGTCTTGGTGATTTTCTTTAGGGGTCTATCCTGTTTTTTGTTTGTTGGACTTCCTGAATGGATATATTTTCATCTTTCATCATATCAGGAAAGTTCTCCTCCAACAAATCTTGACTATTTTCTCAGTGGTTTTGTTTTTTTCTTCCTGTTCTGGAAT
>NW_006941872.1:0-1170 GCF_000298275.1 Orycteropus afer afer | reverse complement strand
TGATCACTCACATTTGGTACATTGCTCTTTTCTTCACCCAAATCAAAACTTATGTCTATCTCTCTAACAGTATTCCCTACCCTACACTCCCACCTCTGGTAACCAACAAAGAAAATGGTCTTCCACCCATAAACGTTTCCTTGACTATTAAAATAATAGACTAATACAATATTTGTCCTTTTCTGATTGACTTATTTCACTCAGCATAATGTCCGCCAAGTTTATCCATGTTATGTGGTGTTTGGCAGATTCTACATTATTTTTTGGGGGTTGCATAACATTCTAGTATGTGTATGTACCATAGTTTGGATATCCATTCCTCAGTTGATGGACACCTATGTTGTTTCCATCTTTTGACTATTGTAAATAGTGCTACGATGAACATGGGTGTGCATATATGTCTGTTCTTGTCATGGATCTCACTTCTTTATGGTATATACCTAGTAATGGAATAGCTGTGTCAAATGGTATTTCTAGTTCCAATTTTTGAAGGAATTGCCATACTGCTTTCGACAATGGTTGTACCATTTTACAGTCTCACCAGCAGTGTATGAGATTCCCAATCTCTCCACAACCTCACCAGCATTTATTGTTTTCTCTCTCACTGAATTTTGCTACTAGTGTTGGAGGAGGATGATATGTCATTGTTGTTTTGATTTGCATCTCTCTAATAGCTAATGATCGTGAGCATTTCCTCATATGTTTGTTGACTGCTTGAATATCCTCCTTGGTGAAGTGTCTATTCATGTCTTCTGCCCATTTTTTAATTGGATTGTTTCTCTTTTTGTCATTGAGGTGTTGGAGTTTTCCATAAATTCTAGAGATAAGTCCCTTGTCAGATATATCATTACGAAATATTTTTTCCCAATCTGTAGGTTCTCTTTGACTTCTTTGGAGAAGACATTGGAAGCACAAACAAATCTAACCTTTGGAAGGCCCCAATCATCTGGTTTTTCTTCTGCTGTTTGTGCATCTTGAGTTATGCTTGATAGTCTATTTATGTCATATATTCGGGCCTCTAAATCTTCCCCCAGTTTGTTCTTGAGGAACTCTGTAGTTTTGGGTTTCATGTTTAAGTCTCTGATCCATCTGGAGTTCGTTTTTGTGTATGGTATGAGGTACAAATCTAGTTTCATTTTTCTGCAAAGAGTTCTCCAGTTTTGGCAGCAC
>NW_006941871.1:0-1163 GCF_000298275.1 Orycteropus afer afer | reverse complement strand
AATTGCCATTTTAATTTTCTCTGCTATTCGAAAAAATTTTTAAGACTGCTTTATCTTTTTTTAGTTTTTCATGTGTTCGATTTTTAAAATATCTATAATTGGTACCACATATGTTGTTTGCATTCAATTGTTGTCGTTATGTGCCGTTGAGACAGACCTGACTCATAGTGACCTTCCTTGGGTTTCCCAGGTAGTATCACTACAGAAGTAGATTGCCCATCTTTCCTTCCAAGGAGTGGCTGGTGGGTTGGAACCACCAGCCTTCTGGTTAACAGTCAAGTGCCTTAGGCACTACTCTACCAGAGCTCAATTACTATGGTCAATTATTTAAATGTATATTTAAGTTTTCTTTTTAAAATTATATTTTATTATTTGTGCAATGTATTAAGCTCTGTTTAAAGATTATATATTTTTATTATTTCCACATTTTTAAAAATATTGATTGATTTATTGAAATAATTTAAATCAACATTGTGTTTTTTTTTACTTTCCTAATTTATTTTACTGCCTCAGAAACCCAAGGAGGGGTCGCTATCAGTCAGGTCTGACTTGATGACACATAACAACAACAACAACAAAATTTATTTTAAAACTCTGCATTATATAATCATATTGCATAGAACTATTTTTTATAACTTATTTTTGCTTCCAGCTTGTATTTTCTGTAATGCATATACTTATGTATGTATAAACTGAGCCAAACCAAACTCACTGCCATTGAGTCAATTTGACTCATAGCAACCTCTCTATGGGTTTCTGAGATGGTATCTCTACAGAAGTAGATTGTGCAATCTTCCTTCCAAGGAGTGGCTGGTGGGTTTGAACTGACAGACTTCTGGTTAGCAGTCAAATAACTTCAGCACTGCACCACCAGGCCTCCCATAAATATATATATATATATGTATTATAAATGGTAAGCTTTAAAAAAATAGTATCGCTTGACTCATCTCAAATCTTGAAAATGCTTTATGTCTTTTTTTTAACACATTATTTCCACTTTTCTGGCATGGTATAAAATATGTTTGGTTTTCTTTCATTTATATTTTTTTTATATATACTATTAATCTACATTGGCAAAGATGGACAACAGATTCTATAATTTTGTAATTAACATTAATCTCAATAAATGCTTAAAATTTACAATAGTCAGACTACTCTATCAT
>NW_006941870.1:0-1271 GCF_000298275.1 Orycteropus afer afer | reverse complement strand
TAACCAGAAGTCTGGTGGTTCAAACCCACCAGCCACTCTTCAGAAGGAAGATTGGGCAATCTACTTCCATAGTGATACTGCCTCAGAAACCCAAGGAGGAGTCCTATGAGTCAGATCTGACCCAATGGCAGTCAGTTTGTTTTTGCTGTTGGCTAAAGAAGTCATAGGCCCATACAGATTAATTCTAGGATATTCCAGGGAAGGAGACACAGATCTCTCATCTCGCTCTGAGAGAAATGTTAAAGAATTTGAAGATCTTTATTAATGTTTTATTAATGTCATAAATATCATTCAAGTAAATATATGTTGTTGTTGTTGTTGTTCGGTGCCATCGAGTCATTTCCAACTCATAGCGACCCCATGCACGGCAGAACAAAACACTGCCTGATCCCGCACCAGCTCCATGATCCCTGCTATACTTGAGTCTATCATTGCAGCCACTTGTCAATCCATCTCGTTGAAGGCCTACCCCTCTTTCATCGACCCTCCACTCTACCAAGCATGACTTCCTTCTCCAGGGAATGGTCCCTTCTTACAACATGACAAAAATAGGTGAGATGAAGTCTGCCCATTCTCACTTCCAAGGAACATTTTGGGTGCCCTTCCTCCAGGACAAATCTGTTAGTTCTTTTAGCAGGCCATGGTACTTTCAGCATTCTTCACCAGCACTACAACTCAAAACCATCAATTCTTCTTTGGTCTTCTTATTCATTGTCCAGCTCTCACATGCATACTAGGCAATTGGAAATATCATGGCTTGTGTCAGGTGCACCTTAGTCCTCAAGGATACACCCTTACTCCTCAGCACTTGAAACAGTTCCTTCGTGGTTGACCTTCCCAATGCTACACATCATCTAATGTCGTGACTGCTGCTTCCATTGGCATCGAATGTAAAACCAAGCAATGTGAATTCTTTGACAACCTCAATCTTCTCTCCATCTATTGTGATGCTGCTCATTTGTCCAGTTGTGAGGATTTTTGTTTTCTTTATATTGAGACAAAATCCATACTGCAGACTGTATTCTTCCATCTTCATCAGTAAGTGCCTCAAGTCATCCTCACTTTCAGCAAGCAGAGTTGTATTGTCTGAGTATCTCAGGTGGTTAATGATTCTTCCTCCAATCCTGATGCCACTTTTCTTCATATAGTCCAGCTTCTCAGATTATTTGCTCAGAATATAGATTGAATAAGTATGGGGAAAGGATACAACCCTGATGCACTCCCTTCTTGATTTTAAACCATGTAGTGTCCCCTTGTTCCTTTCGAACAAT
>NW_006941869.1:0-1207 GCF_000298275.1 Orycteropus afer afer | reverse complement strand
TGCTATTCATATGTTTTTCCCTGGCCAATTCTTTGAAAAGTGGATGACCTCTTCCTTCTTCCTAGTCTGTCTCACTTTGCAAGCTGGGCTCTGTTTAAGAGCAAAGATGTTACTTTGAAGAGTTAGGTCTGTCTGATGCAAGCAATAGTATTTTCAATAGCTCCATATGCATGTGAAATCTCAACTATGAATAAGAAAGAAAGAAGAGTTGATGCATCTGAATTGTATCAGCCAAGAATACCAAAAATACCATGGACTGCCAGAAGAACAAACAAATCTGTCTTGGAAGTATAGCCAGAATGCCAAACTTCATCTCACCTACTTTAATCATGCTGTCAGAAGGGACCAGTCCCTGGAGAAGGAGATTATGCTTGGTCAAGTGGAGAGTATGTGAAAAGTGGGAGGACTTTCAACAAGATAGGTTGACACAGTGGCTGCAACAATGGGCTCAGTCACAGCAAAGACTGTGAGGATGGTGCACTACCTGGCAGGGTTTCATTCTGTCACTTTGGGGTCAATATTAGTCAGAACCAACTTGACAGCACTTAAGAAGGTCAGACATTGCATACAAAATGGCAGAAGTATTCATTCCCATTAGACTCTAATGAGTCAAAAATCTATGTTGACACTAACTTTGTATAGAAAGGAAAGAGACCTTGGATAAGCAAAGCACTATTGAAGAAGAAGAACAAAGTTGGAGGTCTCACACTGCCAGATCTCAAAAAATACTATACAGCCACAATAGTCAAAACTTCCTGCTAGTGGTACAATGACAGACACATAGACCAATGGAATATAATTGAGAATCCAGAAATAGATCCATCGACCTACGGTCAGCTGATCTTTGACAAAGGGTCCAAATACATTAAATGGGGAAGAGAATGTTTGTTGAATGGTGCTGGCAAAACTGGATATCCATTGCAGAAAAATGAAACAAGATCTGTACCTCACACCATATACAAAAATTAACTCAAATACTTAAATGTGAAACCTAAAACTATACAGTTCCTCAAGGAAAAAATAGGGGCAAATTTAGGGCCCCTAATGAAGGTTGGGCATTTCTACTTCTGTAGTGATACTGCCTCGGAAACCCAAGGAGGGGTCGCTATGAGTCGGGGCCGACTCGATGGCAAACAACAACAATATATGGCATAAGTAGACTATCAAGCATAACACAAAATACACAAACAGCAGAAGAAAAATTAGA
>NW_006941868.1:0-1240 GCF_000298275.1 Orycteropus afer afer | reverse complement strand
GGGTTTGAACCACCAGCCTTCTGGTGAGCAGTCAAGTGCCTTAGGCACTATGCTACCAGAGATCCTATATATATATTAGAATATTTAAATCTGTTTCACAAATCCAGGAAATGGTGTGCCTGGTAAGAACTAAATATAAGCCAGAAAGGCTCAGGCTGAGTTTCAATGGCAGGATCTAAGTTCAAGGGATTTCTAAACTTGACCAAAGGCTTTCCTGCTTTTCTATTTCAAGTTCATTCACTTGAGGATTTTCAGAATCTGGAGATCATTCCTTCCTTTTCCTGGTATTGAAAACAGAAGAACCATGGCTTAACTTTGGAGCAGATTGCAATTTATATTTTGGCCCTTCCATGATACTGTGTTGATTATATAATGAGGTGGTTAAGGGCATGGACTTCTGAGTTATACAACCTGTGTTCAAATCACTCTTTGTCACTAATTGTTTATGAAAATCTGGGTAGGTGACTTAACCTCTCTGTGGTAGTTATGTTCGTGTGTCAACTTGTCTGGGCCTGGTTGAGTGGCTGGGCAGCTGGTGGTAGTTATTCCCCACGATGAGACTGGCAATCATCGCCATGGTGGGATCTACCACAAGCAGCTCAGTAGCTGCCTTTGGGATATGGTCTGCTTCCAGTATATAAGAAGAAGCCTTGGGAACGGTCTCTAGTCTATAGCATGCTTGGACCCTTCATGTAGTCTGCTATGCTCTGCCGACCTTGGGACTTACAATGGACTTAGGTTAATGGCCTGCTGTGTGGTTTGGTAACATCGGGACTGTGCCTTTTTACTTGTCAACCTTTGGGCTTGTCAGCTTCAGCAGCCAGCAGTTGTCTGAGTGAAGAAACACCTCTAGCTCAAGTGGGCCAGGAGCAGGAGGCAGAGCTGGACCCCAAGGTTGAGGGGCTTTCATCCAGTCCCTAGAACCTGGCTCTTTGAACTTGAACTTAAAGCTTCCAACTTCAGAGACTAAACTCCTGTTTGTTAAGGCCATCCCATTTGTGGTATATTCTTGTCAGAGTGGCACTAGGTAACAAGAACACTCTCTTATCTCAGTTTCCTAATATGTAAAATTAGGATTGATATGAGGATTAAATAAGATAATGTGTGTACTCCATCTGATCTGCAACCTATACAACTATGAGGCCAGAAGAACTAGATGGTGCCCAGCTACCACTGCCATCCACTTGGAAGGGATGTAGGAGATCCTGCATAAAGAGGGAGAACAATGTGGAACAAAACT
>NW_006941867.1:0-1275 GCF_000298275.1 Orycteropus afer afer | reverse complement strand
CATAACAAAATGACATCAATAAACTCATACCAGTCAATTATTGCACTGAATGTAAATGGATTAAATGCACCACTCAAGAGATGGAGAGTTGCAGACTGGATAAGAAAACATGACCAATCAATATGCTGTCTACAAGAGACTCACTTTAGACACACAGATAAAAATAGACTAAAAATAAAAAATTGGAAAAAGATATATCAAGCAAATGGTACCCAAAAATGAGCAGGAGTGGCAAAATTAATTTCTAATAAAATTGACTTTAAGACAAAAACAACCACAAGAGACAAGGAAGAACATTATATAATGATTAAAGGATCAACTGAACAAGAGGACATACCCATAATAAGTATCTATGCACTCAACAAAAGAGCCCCAAAATACATAAAGCAGACTTTAACAGAATTGAAAAAACAAATAGATGACTCCACAGTAATAGTAGGAGACTTTAATATACCACTCTCAATAAAAGATAGAATAACTGGAAAGAAATTCAACAAGGATGCAGAAGAGCTAAACAATATGATCAATGAACTTAGCCTAATAGACATTACAGCACATACAAAAATTACCAACAAAAAAAGTCCTGACCCAAATGGTTTCACTGGAGAATTCTACCAATCATTCAGAGAAGAGCTGATACCAATCCTACTCAAACTATTCCAGAACATAGAAAAGGATGGCATCCTCCCAAATTCATTTTATGAAGCAAGCATAACCCTAATACCAAAACCAGGAAAGAGCACAACTAGAAAGAAAACCTACAGACCAATATTCCTCATGAATATAGATGCAAAATTCTTCAACAAATTCCTAGCCAATAGAGTCTAACAACATATCTAATAATAATAATAATACATCATGACCAAGTGGTTCATACCAAATATGCCAGGATGGTTCAATATTAGAAAAACAATCAGTGTAATTCATCACATATGTAAAAGAAAGGACAAGAATCACATTATTGTAAGAATAGATGCAGAAAGTATATTTGATAAAAATCCAACACACATTCTTGATTTAAAAAAAAAAAAAAAAAAACTCTCCAAAATGTAGGAATAGAAGGGAAACTTCTCAACATAATAAAGAGCATATATGCAAAACAAACAGCCAACATTATTCTCAATGGAGACAGACTGAAACCATTCCTCTTGAGAACAGGAACCAGACAAGGATGCCTGCTATCACCACTTCTATTCAACATTGTACTGGAAGCCCTAGCCAGAGCCATAAGGCAAGAAAGGGAAATCAAAGGCATCCAAATTGGTAAGGAAGAAG
>NW_006941866.1:0-1210 GCF_000298275.1 Orycteropus afer afer | reverse complement strand
TCGACGGCAAGTAACAACAACAACAACATACACATCAGAATGGCTAAAATGAAAAGAATGACTGAACCACGACTACACACAACAATATGGATGAATCACACAACATAAAGAAAAGCAAAGGAAGCCACGAACAAAAGAGTTCATACTGTATGATTCCATGTCAATAAGTTCAAAAACCAGGAATGATAATCTATTCTGTCAGAAAAGAAGATAGCTATTACTCTTGATTGGGGAGGGGGTGATGCAATATAATGAGTGGAAGGGCCTACAAGGGAGATTTCTGGGGTTTTAGTAACGTTCTTTTTGGTCTAGTGCTGGTTTCATGCTTGCTTTCAATCTGTGGAAATTGATGGAGGCATACATTTATGATTTGTAGGCTTTTCTGTATGCATGTTATACTTCAGGAACATTTATTTTTTAAGCCAGAGGCCTCAAGTCTGTTAACCTTGCTCTCATAAAATGTTTGAGTTGACATAAGGTCGAGATTGTAATTTCATAATTTTTTCTCTTATTTATCTATTTATTAAAATTATTCATGCTTTTCATTGCTTTCATCTTTCCGAATCTCCAATTCCCCAGTTCTCTGCATTGTGAAACTGTTTAATGATTTCCACACAACGAAATATACATGAGGTTTTGAGCTTTGTGGCTGTGATACAACACAGGGTGTCTCCCTTAAAATCCACAACACCAATGAAATTGCTGAAATAGCCAAATGGATAATAACATCTTTTAGTTTGAATTCCACAGCCATAAAGAAATCCAGCAACATTGTAAGTAGGATATCCTCAGTTTGGTCAATACCTGTTGTTATATGCTAGTCCTTTTGGTCTCCTTGAAGACATTTGGATGATAACATCCATTTCAGAAGGAAATAATGATAGTAAAGGAGAGAGAGAGCTCAGGAATTCCTTGCTTTTCAAAGCTTCTTTGTTTATAAGTTATTGACTGTTTGGGAATCATGACTATACAAAATTCCTTTGGATGTTAGAGAAAAAAACAAAACGTAAAAAATGAACTAAGTAAAAATAAGCTTAATATCATGGATTCCTGATTTCAAAAATAATATATCACTGCTTTAGAGGGTGTGCAAATTTTGACTGGAATTGTATTTAACCCAAAATTTGATTTGGGGATAATTGACTTTTTTATATTATGCCATTTTCTAATCCTGGAACATTTTAGCATTTGTTCTCCTGTTTTTTTTTTT
>NW_006941865.1:0-1271 GCF_000298275.1 Orycteropus afer afer | reverse complement strand
CCGGCAACATGGTGGACTAGGCAGAAAGACTGCACAGACCCTCTTCAACAAAGAAAAGGGAAACCAATTAACACAGACACAGAAGATAATCCTGGACTCCTGAGCCTTGAAGGGAAGGATATAGAAGTGGACTAAACCCCAATTAGCAGAAGAATTTGCGTGAAAATACCAAAAAAGGAGACATATGGAGCTGAGGTCTGGCAGCGATCCTGAGCTATCCTGACGGCACAGACAGCTTGGAGACTCCCAAGTGGTGGTAGGACTTAAGAATTAACCTAAAAATCACCCTGCTAGAATGGTGTTTAGTTCAGTTGTACAGCTGCTGTACATTGAAACTGACTCAGTGGTACCTAACAACAGCAATTAAGCATGTTGTACAATCTTCTTTGTTCTGCATGCTAAAAATTTGTCAATTTAAGTATTTACATGGATAGCTAAATTTTTATTATCTATAGTGAGGTGGTGAGGAAATTAAGCCCATATCACTGTGGGTTCCTGAGTTGGAATTGATGGCAGTATGGTCATTCACCTACCTGTAATCACTGGCAGCTATACTACCTTAAAGAACCTGTTATGCATGACCAAGTTGACTTAGGTCAGTTTTTAAGTTTTCATAGAGCTTAATGCTAGTCCACACATAAAGATTTCTTATCATACCTTTCTGAACCTAAAATTAGCTTCTTAACTATTAAATCTTATGTAAGTTTCTAGTACAGTGAAGATGGAGAGAACTTAATGACATGACTGGAAATGATCTAAGGGTTGAATCTTTCTTACAGATGATGAATATGGCTAAGAAATTGTACCTGCTACAGTACTGTGCAATCTTGAGTACAGTGCCTGTTTAGTGCCCACACTAACTTGAAGGTTTTTAAGAAGTGGATAAATGTTGGCAAACTTGGTACAGCAAACACAAACATCAAAAGAATAACATCAATGTGATCTTAATCTGACAAATTCCTTTGTAATTGCATACACTTAATTTCATATATGTGAAATGATTGTTCTGATTTGAGATCAATTGGCCTCATTTTGAGTTGTGAGGAAGTTTTTAGGGGTATGTTAACTTGAACATTTTAGGATGTAAAAAGCTCTATGTACTAATCTAGGTAGTTAAAAATGAGCTGCACTAGTATCAAAGTTCAACAAGACAGAAAATAACAAATGCTGGCGAGGCTGTGGAGAGATTGGGACTCTCATACACTGCTGGTGGGACTGTAAAATGGTACAACCATTGTGGAAAGCAGTATGGCGATTCCTTCAAAAGTTGG
>NW_006941864.1:0-1271 GCF_000298275.1 Orycteropus afer afer | reverse complement strand
AGCCTTGAAGGGAAGGATATAGAAGTGGACTACACCCCAACTAGCAGAAGAATTTGCATGAAAATACCAAAAAAGGAGACATATGGAGCTGCAGTCTGGCAGCGATCCTGACAGCACAGAAAGCTTGGAGAGTGCCAAGTGGTGGTAGGACATAAGAATTAACCTAAATATCAGCCCTGCTAGCCAGGGACTGCACGGAGGGCTCCTCTGTGGCTGGGGAATAAATGGAGAAGGCAAAGAGAAAGGCGGCCTGAGCTGTGGACTTTTGCCTGTCCGGAGGGTGCAGCCATTTTGAATGTTTACAAGCAGCTTGACCATTTTGGATATTTAAATAGACAGTGCTCTACCAGATTCCAGGGGCTTAAGAACAGGTTCTGCTTGCCAGCAACCCCAAGGACACTCTGGACCTGCACAACTGAAAAGGTGTGACATTCCTCTTGTTACTCTTATACCCCACACACACTTGGTGAAAGGAAGTGCGACCACCCACCACTCCCACCCACCTTTTGGGCCTGCAGGAACTCCATCCCAGTCTGTGTGCTCAGGTGGAGCCTGGGTGCCTTGCCCTGTCCTCCACTGATTTTTTTCCCTTTTTTTATTTTTATTTTTTTTCTTTTTCACTTTCTTTTTTCTGGTATTTACTTTGCTTGTAAACACTTGTTTGCTTGTCTTTCTTGCTTGCTTGTCTGTTTAAAAACTATTATTATTATTAATACTTTTGTCTTTTTTACTATTATTCTGTATTCATCCCTTCCCAGGTCCTACTTTTCAGCTTTTTTTTTTTTTTCCCTGTTCCTGGTTGAAAAAAAAAATTTTTTTGCCCCTTTTTTCTCATAGTTAACTCCATTCCTTGTTTTTCTTTTTGCATTTTTCCCATTTTTTTCTTCATTATTCTCCTTCTCTACCTTTTTTCTCTTAGTGCCCTATCCCCAGATATTACAGGTTTTCTTGTTATTTTCTTCTTCTTTTCCCCTTTTTTCTTTTTTTTCATTACTGTTCCTGTGTGATTACATGGTGTGTTTTTTGTCCATGTGCTTTTAGTTTTTTGATGGTCATTCAATTGTAATTTTTGTCTAAGTGAGTGGGAGACAGCAACAGTCCCCATAAGATACAACTATACCCATACCTCCTACAGCTTCACTTACTGAGCAAGAGCCACTATCTCCTTCTCCACCAATGGGCCAATGATAAAAAACCACCAAGAAGAGCCTGAATGACCCTTGACTGCACTTCACAAACAGTTAACAGAAATCTAAATACAACAATGCCAC
>NW_006941863.1:0-1270 GCF_000298275.1 Orycteropus afer afer | reverse complement strand
TCCCAGGTGTATAGTAGAGCTAACAAGGCACAAGGTTGTAGTCACTTCTAGGCCAAAGCCAGCTACCTAGAGGGAGCAAGTAGTTGAACCTGTGGGCTCAGGACCATAGTCACAGGAGACATCAAGCTCAATTGGCATAACATACTACACAAAACATTGTTCCACCTCCTACTTTGGTGAGTAGTGACTAGGATCTTAAAAGCTTGCAAGCAGCCATCTAGATGCAACAATGGGTCTCTCGCCATCCAGAGCAAAGAAGAATGAAGAAAACCAAAGGAAAAAAAAATTGTCATTCCCAGCGTAATAGACCATATGATTGTCTGATTTAAAATGGCCAATACCAGTCCATTTTAGCTCACTAATGCTTAGGATAATGATCTTTATGTGTTCCATTTCATTTTTTACAACTTCCAATTTTCCTAGATTCATACTTTGTACATTCCACATTCTGATTATTAATGAATGTTTGCAGCTGTTTCCTCCTGTTTTGAGTTGTGCTCCATCAGCATATGAAGGTCTCCATCCACATCATTAAGGTTGGCTGTACTTTGAGAAGACAGCTCTTCCCCAGTCATATTTTAAGTGCCTTCCAATCTGCTCATCTTCTGGCTCTATATCACACAAAGTTTCACTGCTATTTATAAGGTTTTTAGTGGTCAACTTTTTCAGAAATGGATGGCCTTGTCCTTCTTGCCAGTCTGTCTTAGTCTGGAAACTCTGCTGAAATCTATCCACCATGGTGACCCTGCTGGTCTTTGAAATACCAGTGGCATAGCCTCAAGCCTCACAACAGTATGCAAGCCACTAGAGTAGGACAAACTAACAGATGCGTGGTGGTTCTACATCCTACTTTGGTGAATAGTATCTGGGGTTTTAAAAAGCTTGCAAGCAGCTATTGATATCCCCTCACCCAGAGCAAAGAAAAGTGAAGAAAATCAAGGCATAGGGAAACAATCAGTCCAAGGGACTAATAATAGACCATGGGAACCTCAGCCTAGTGGACCCTGAGACCAGAACTAGATGATGCTGGGCTACCACTGCCAACAACTTGGAAAGGGATTGAAATTAGAGATCCTGGATAGAGTGGCAGAAAAATGTGGAACAAAATTCAAAAGCATTTTGGAAAAAAAAAAGACCAAGTTTACTGCTCTGATGTTGTTATGTGCCATCAAGTCGGACCCGACTCACAGCGACCCATCCTTGGGTTTCCAAGGCAGTATCACTATGGAAGTAGATTGCCCCATCTTCCTTCCGAGGAGTGGCTGGTGGG
>NW_006941862.1:0-1271 GCF_000298275.1 Orycteropus afer afer | reverse complement strand
TGTTTTTGTTGTTAGGTGCCCTAGAATCAGCTCTGACTCATGGTGACCCTATGTACAACAGAATGAGACATTGCCCAATTGTGTGTCATCCTCACAATTCCTAAACCCATTGTTGCGGCCATTGTGTCAATCCATCTCATTGACGGTCTTCACTGACACTCTACTTTACCAAGCATGATATCTTTCTCTAAGGAGTGGTCTCTTCTGACAACATGACCAAAGTAGGTGAGACAAAGTCTGGCCATTCTCACTTCCAAGAAGCATTCCGGCTGCACTTCTTCCAGGGAAAATTTGTTCATTTTTCCAGCAGTCCATGGTAATTTCTGTATTCTTCATAAACACCACAACTCAGAAGTATCAACTCGTCTTCCATTTTCCTTATACATTGTCCAGCCCTCACATGCATATGAGGAGATTGAAAATACTGTGGCTTGGGTTAAGTACACTTTAGTCTCCAAAGAGACATCTTTGGTCTTCAGTACATTAAATAGGTCTTTTGCAGAAGATTTGCCCAGTGCAATATGATGTCTGATTTCTTAACTGCTGCTTCCACTGGTGTTGATTTGTGGAACAAAGTAATATGAAACATTTGACAACTTCAATCTTTTCTCCATTTACCATGATGCTACTTATTGGTCCAGTTGTGAGGAATTTTGTTGTCTTTATGTTGCGGTGTAATCCATGTTGAGGTGTAGTCTTTAATCTTTATCAGTAAGTGCTTCAAATCATCTTCACTTTCAGCAAGCGTGGTTGTGTCATCTGCATATCACAGGTTGTTAATGAGTCTTCCTACAATCCTGTTGCCAAGTTCTTCATATAGTCCAGCTTCTTGGATTATTTGCTCATTGAATAAGTATGGTGAAAGGATACAACCCTGACACACAGCATTCCTGATTTTAAACCTTGCAGTATCCCCTTGTTCTGTTCAATCAACAGCCTCCTAGGCCATGTACAGGTTCCTCATGAGCACATGAAGTGTTCAGGAATTCTCATTATTTTCAAAGTTATCCATAATTTGTCATGATCCACACACTCAAATGCTTTTGCATAGTCAATAAAACACAAATAAAATCTTTCTGGTATTCTTTGCTTTCAGCCAAGATCCATTTGACATCAGCAATGGTATCCCTCATCCCATGTCCTCTTCTGAAACTAGCTTTCATTTCTAGATGTTCCCTATCGGTATACTGCAGCAATCATTTTTGAATTATTTTCAGCAAAATTGTACTTGCTCGTGATATTAATAGTATTGTTCAATAATTTCCACATTC
>NW_006941861.1:0-1250 GCF_000298275.1 Orycteropus afer afer | reverse complement strand
AATAGATTTATTTTGTTAACATAACTGGAATCTGGCCACAGGTAAGTTTGTATGGTCCAATAGGGCAAATAGGTTTTTATCTGGGTTTATGTCTGAAGCATAGCCTATAAGTTTTCTAATTCTGATTCTACCTTTTGAAACTTTTGCTACCTTTGGGTAATAATGCCCAGTTACAGTCTCCGATTCATTTTATGTGGAAGAATGGTGTTCCTACAGTCACATTCAGAGATATCTGGAGATTTTAGAATTCTTTACTAAATAGTGAAATCAATTATAACAAACAAACAAAATCTTCACTGGTTTAAGGTAGTAAGGTAAGAATAGAAGGAAGAGGAATATCTAGTCTGAGTCAAGGAGGCAGAGTTCCTAGAAAGTACTGGTCTCTCTGCTTGAGGCTTGTGTTGACCTACGTTGAGAGCTCAAGATGTGTTAATTGCCTCTGTCTTTATGGGATATTCCCATTATGGAGTTAGAAAGATCAATTTACTAAACCTTATACACCTACTCCTCACTTATTGACTATCTCATTATCAGACGTTTTGCACTTACTACAATTTTTAAAAAAAATCTCAAGTGGTGACTCCAATGGTCTAGGGGCCACACAGGGGCACAGTTGGTCTGAGATACTCTCTGTGGGCCACCTTGAATGCTGTAGTGGAGGCCTTGGCAATGACTGTGTCATTTGAGGGATGTGGCTAATTGGCTGTAGGAAGCTTTCTCCCACTCCTCTGTGACCTCTCGGTCTGTCCACGGAAGATGCAGGGTGATGGTGTGATGACTTAAGATCATGAGCAGGCAGAAGGAGGCTGCATGGGGGCAGGAGAAGTCATTGTAGGGAGGCAGGAATGGGGAGAGAGGAAAGGAGGCTTCAGAGAGCTGTGAGGTCAGAGATGGAAGACAAATAGGGTTCCTCATGAGGGGTCCTTGCCTAATGTGGGTGGTGCAAGGGTCAGGTAGCAGGCAACACCCCCTTTTCTCCCACTACCCCAATCCTTTCGGACTCTGTGGTGGTTAGGGAAGGGGGCCCACTGTGCCACACATATCCTGAGACATGCTGCCTGATGGGTGGTGAGTCACAGGGGAGAGAGGGTGACACTGATGCAGCAGATGGGACATGGCCACTGACTCGTGCATAATACCAGTTTCACATAATGGCCTGACCTTTGAAACGTAACCATGTCAATAAGAGAAGAAACAAAACAAAACAAAACAAAAAGCAACCAAACTCACTGCCAGTAGAGATGATTCTA
>NW_006941860.1:0-1270 GCF_000298275.1 Orycteropus afer afer | reverse complement strand
TTGCATAAACAGCCCTACTTTCTCCCATGTTTTTTCTCTCCAAGGAGTGTATCTACCTGATATAAATGTTCACGTCATATGCCTGTCTTTTGTTTGGCTGGAAGCCACACATGTGGATTCAATTCCAGACCTGAGGGGCAGTTAGGGGCCAGATTCAGTGGTTCCATCAGGTTCTATCAGACCAGCAAAACTGGTCCCCCCCTTTTTTTTTTTTTGTTTCTTTTCCCAAATGATTTCGAGTTTTGTTCCACATTCTTCTCCCTCTCTATACAGGATCTCCTAGCTAGATTCCCCCTCCAAGTTGTTAACATTGGTATCCAGGTACCACCATCTAGTTCTTGTCACACCTAGAATATTCTTTGAGATGGACATGAAAATTTGTTACTCAAATCTCCTGCAATAAGAACAATAATTGACATAGAGACCTTTCTGCTTTGCTTTGAAATCCATTCCCTGGATTTGTGACTAGGCAATTTCTCCTACAGGTTACCCTCTGCCAAGGACAGAGTGCTATAGGGAGATAAAGGTAGACCTTTTCCAGGGAAACACAGGATTACTTTGTCAGCTGCATTTGGATTCAAAAAAAAAAAAGTAATATGTTTGCTAAATAGTCCTTAGAAGTCTAACATGTTTCTCCACAACTTTCTGTCTCTCTCTTCTTCACTTGGGCTCATGCTTGCTTTGGAATCTGATGGCTGTCTTAGCTTTTGCTGTGCTTCTCCCTATATTGTTTCACACAGTTATTTATCTAAGGAAATCTTAGTACATTTAATACAATATTAATATCTGCTTCTCAGAGGAATTAGATTCATAGAGTTGGTGTCCAGTAGATATTTGCCCCTGATTTTAGCATAATTTATAACCAAGGTGGACTGTATCACATATTTAATTTAATATATTGAAGTCAAAGTAATTCATTATTTATTTATTTATTTTAATGATTGTGGTTTCTAATCTCTAATATTCTTGGAAAGATGTTTTATGCCAGAATTCAAAGTGAAAAGAATTTATTTATTATACTCTAAGAACTGAAGTATAATTTTTTGAAAGTTACTTTTGATAGCCTAAGTATCAGGATGTGTATTTCTTTCCTTATAAAACTCTATAAACACATGCATTTTTATTTTATTTTATAGAAATGTCAACACTTCTGACAGTTGCAGAAATTGTGTCTTCTCCTAATGCCAGCATTTCAAACCCTTTCATTACTAAAGATTTGCAAGCTGAGAAATTTTTTCAACTTACAGAAAATTTTAAACCAAAGTAAAAG
>NW_006941859.1:0-1271 GCF_000298275.1 Orycteropus afer afer | reverse complement strand
CAAAATAGTCAAGCCGCTTTTTAAACCTACAAAATGGCGGCGTCCTCTGGACCGGCAAAAGTCCACAGCTCAGCCCACCTTTCTCTTCACTTTCTCTGTTTGTTCCCCAGCCACCGTGCACAGTCCATGCAGTCCCTGGCTAGCAGAGTGATTTTTAGGTTAATTTTTAGGTCCTACCACCACTCGGGAATGTCCAAGCCGTTTGTGCCATCAGGGGTATTTAGGTCCTTGCCAGACCGCAGCTCCATATGTCTCCTTTTTTGGTATTTTCACACAAATTCTTCTGCTAGTTGGGATTTAGTCTACCTCTGTATCCTTCCCTTCAAGGCTCAGTGGTCCAAGATTATCTTCTGTGTCTGTGTCAAATGGTTTCCCTTTTCTTTGTTGAAGAGGGTCTGTGCAGTCCTTCTGCCTAGTCTGCCATCTTGCTACAACTCCTTGTTATCATTCTTTAGTCTTCTTTTCCCAGGTTCTAGTTTTCAGCTTTTTCTCTCTTCCCTCTTCCTGGTTCCCATTTTTTTTTCTTTCTCATGGTTAACTCTGTTCCTGGTTTTTCTTTTTGTATTTTTTACATTTTTTTCTTCATTATTCTCCTACTCTACCTTTATTCTTTTGTTGCCTTCTCCCCTGTTAGTGCAGCTTTTTTTTTTTTTTCCTCCATGTTTTGGTTATTGTTCCTGTGTGTTTACATAGTGTGTTTTTGTCCATTTTCTTTTACTTTTTTGATGGATATTCAATTGTTATTTTTGTCTGAGTAAGAGACAGCAATAGTGCTGATATGACACAACTACACCTGCACCTCCTGCAGCTTCACTTACTGGGTGAGAGCCATCATTTCTTTCTCCACCAACTGGCCAATGATAATTGACCATAAAGAAGAGCCTGACTCATCCTTAACTGCTCTTCACAATCAGTTAGCAGAGATCGAAATACAACAATGTCACAATGTCTCAGAGACAACAGACTATCACTGTCTACACAAGGAAGAAAGATAAAGTGGTAGAAATAAGGGAGCAGGATACAGACATAGAACACATTCCTGAGGAAAAAGCAGCATTGGAACTCCCTGATAAGGAATTTAATATAATTATATTTAGATATCTTCAAAAGATTGAGAGACAGATCAAGGGAAACACTGGCAAAATTAAGGAAAACACAGAAAAAAACCCTAAAACAATTCTGGAAGAAAATACAAGAACAAAATGACAAAATAAATGAAAAATTAGAAATGATTCAAAATCTACAGATAGAAATCCAGAAGATTAATACTT
>NW_006941858.1:0-1271 GCF_000298275.1 Orycteropus afer afer | reverse complement strand
GAAAGCCTCCAACTTCAGTGGGCTGAGAGCAGGAGGCAGAGCTGAAGACCAAGGTTGAGGGGCTTTCATTCAGCCCCTAGAGCCTGGCACTTTGAACTCGGACTTCTAGCCTTCAAAACTGTAAGAGAATAAACTCCTGTTTGTTAAAACCAGCCCATTTGTGGTATGTTTGTTAGGGCAGCACAAGAGGTAACTAAAACACCAAGGAACTAAGAAACAGAAGTTGAAAAGAGACAAGGGCCTTCCGCCAGAGATCACAGAGAGAGATTTCCCCTTGAACCAGCACTCTGAATTCAGAATTCTAGCCTCCTAAAGTGTGTGAGAGAAAAAAATTCTGTTTGTTAAGGCCACTGACTCGTGGTATTTCTGTTACAGCAGCACTGAGAAGCTAAGACAATAGGCAGTATCATATGGTTCAAACTAATATTTTGCCATAATGTTTATGGACCTCTTAGCAATTGTACTGTAAAAGCTAACTCCCACAGAAGGAGCTGAACTATCCTAATATTTGTGCCTGTGGATCTTTCCTGGTCTGAATGAATATGCAGATACAAGGCTATATTCTGGTTATCATTCTGCTCATCAAAGACAGGTGTATTTAAGAATTGAGAGAATTTGAGTCAGCAAAACTAAAAGACCCACTGAGCAAAATATTTACTTCTTTGTGTTACTCCTTCATAAATTCTGGCTTTCAAAACCTGCTTTTGAAATTTTAATAAGAGAACATAAAAGAGCCCTTTGTATACTATAAAGAATCATGTACAAATGTGGCACATTACTATTAGTATTTCCAATGAACTGCCAGAAATAAAAGATAGCCCCTAGCTGCCCTTCAGGTCTGGAACTGAACCCACTCCTGTGGCTTCCAGCCAAATAAAAGACCAGCATATGGGTCAAACATTACATCAGGTAGACACACTCCTTGGTGGGATAAATCATGGGAGAACAGAAGGGCAGTGTATGCACAGGGAGACAGCTCAGGGGGCAGGAGTGCATGGGAGGGAAGGACACAGGAAAGAGGTAACTATTGGGAGGAAGTGGGAAGAGAGCTGTTACACTGCAATATGGAAAATGAATTTCCTCTGTAAACTTTCACCCAAATAACAATCAAGAAGAAGAAGAAGAAGAAGAAGAAGAAGAAGAAGAAGAAGAGGAAGAGGAGGAGGAGGAGGAGGAGGAGGAGGAGGAAGAGGAAGAAGAAGAAGAAGAAGTAGAAGAAGAAGAAGAAGAAGAAGAAGAAGAAGAAGAAGAAGAAGAAGAAGAAGAAATAA
>NW_006941857.1:0-1213 GCF_000298275.1 Orycteropus afer afer | reverse complement strand
AAAAAAAAAAAAAAAAAGGATTGACCCATATCACTTTAGTTTTCTGTATTTCACTCTACATAAATTATATATCAATAAAATGCATTAAAAAGAAATCAAGAGAATTGCAAGATAGAATGGACTGTTCTAAACTCAGGGAGAAAATTATAAATCACAGGGTAAACTCAAAGAAAAATAATAAACCTTTGCATCACAATAAAAAGGAGGACCAGCACAAATATTTAGCAAATACTAAAAAAATAACAATGAAGGAAGTGATAACATGATTCATAAACAAAATAAGCTCAGCATGGAAAATTATAAGAAACAAAGAAATCAGCAACACCATAGAGAAACACACAACAAAATGACAACAACAAATTCATACTTGTCAATAATTACCCTGAATGTAAATGGATTAAATGCAGCACTGAGGAGACAGAGAGTTGTAGACTGAATAAGAAAACATAACCCACCAATATGCTGTCTACAAGAGACATACCTTAGAGATAAAGGCAAAAACATACTAAACATCAAAGGCTGAAAAAAGAAATATCAAGGAAATGGCAATCAAAAAAGAGTAGGAGTGGCAATATTAATTTATGATAAAATTGACTTTAAGAAAAAAAAACTGTAAGAGACAAGGAGGGGCATTATATTATTATTAAAGGAGCAATTGAACAAGAGAACATAACTATAATAAATATCTACGCACCCAATGAAAGGGGCCCAAAATACATAAATCAGACTTTAACAGAATTGAAAAGATAAATAGATGACTCTACAGTCATAGTAGGAGACTTTAATACACCACTTTCAATGAAAGATAGAACAACTGGAAAGAAACTCAACAAACATGAAGAAGAACTAAACTATACAAGCCATCAACTTGACCTTATAGACATCTACAGAGCACTTCACCCAACAACAGCACATTATACATTCTTTTCCAGTGTACATAGAACATTGTCCAAGATAGATTATATATTAGGTCATAAAGCAAGCCTTAACAAATTTAAAAACATTGAAATACTGCAAAGCATCTCCTCAGATCACAATGCTATCAAATTAGAAATCAACAATAGGAAGATCAATGGGAAAAGAGCAAACACTTAGGAACTGAATAAAACCCTCCTTAAATATGACTGGGTAATAGAAGAAACAAAAAAATAAATTGAAAAATTCCTTGAATCTAATAAGAATGAAAACAAAACATACCAAAATCTTTGGGACA
>NW_006941856.1:0-1252 GCF_000298275.1 Orycteropus afer afer | reverse complement strand
GTCAGAATGGACTCCACGGCAGTGGGTGTGGTTTGGGCTTTGCTTCTGTGAAGATTGACAGCCTTGGAAACCCTGTGGGCAGTTCCACTCTGTCCTCTAGGGGCGCTATGGGTCAGAATCCCCTCCACGGCAGTGGGTGTGGTTTGGGCTTTGCTTCTGTAAAGACTGACAGCCTTGGAAACCCTGTGGGCAGTTCCACTCTGTCCTCCAGGGGCGCTGTGAGTCAGAATCCACTCCAAGTCAATGAGTTTGGTTTAGGCTTTGTTTCTCTGAAGACTGACTCCCTTGGAAACTCCATGGGACAGTTGTACTCAGTCTTATAGGATCACTGTGGTTTGAAATTGACTTGACAAAAATGGGTTGTGGTCATTAAGGTTGTGTGTCAGTCGGACTGGGCCTGGTTGAGTGGCTGGGCAGCTGGATGTAGGTATTCCCCAAGGTGAAACTGGTCATCAACTCCTTGGTGGAACCTATTGGAGCAGCTGAGTAGCTGCTTTAGTGATGTGGTCTGCTTCCAGTATATAAGAAGCAGCTTTGAGGAAGGTCTCTAGCTTTTTGGCCCACTTGAACCCTGCATGTAGCTGAGTCATTCGGTGGCCTGCCATGCCTTGCTGATCTTGGAACTTTTTCTGGACTTGAATTAATGGCCTGCCATGTGGTTTGGTAACATCGGGACTGTGCCTTTTCACTTGTCGACCTTGGGTTTGTCAGCCTCAGCAGCGAGTAGCTGTCTGAGTGAAGAAAAGCCTCCAGCTTCAGTGGGGCAGGAGCAAGAGGCTGAGCTGAAGCCCAAGGCTGAGGGACTTCACCCAGCCACTTTGACCTGGGACTTCTAGCCTCCCAAACTGTAAGAAGATTAATCCCTGTTTGTTAAAGCCATCCACCTGTGGCATTTCTGTTAGCATGGTACTTTGTTGTTGTTGTTATTTGCCGTCGAGTCTGCCCCGACTCATAGCGACCCCTCCTTGGCATGGCACTAGGGAGCCAAAACAGTTGTTTATACATATGTAGGCCTTAATGGGCTGCTGTTTCTACTGTTTGGGGTTAGTTTTTGTCATTGTAGAGCTGAAAGGAAGAGTTTGGGTTCTAAATTTGGGTTAATACCTGGGATTGTTGTTGTTACGTGCTGTCGAGTCAGACCCAACTCACAGCGAGCCCTCCTTGGGTTTCTGAGGCAGTATCACTATGGAAGTAGATTGCCCAACCTTCCTTCTGAGGAGTGGCTGGTGGGTTTGAACCGCCAGCCTTCTGG
>NW_006941855.1:0-1265 GCF_000298275.1 Orycteropus afer afer | reverse complement strand
ACCAGCCTTCTGGTTAGCAGTCAAATGCCTTAGGCACCATGCAACCAGAGCTCCCAGTAAGCCTGTTTTTTTTTTTTTAAACACCCTCTCTTCATAAAGTATTTTTGTAAGTGCTGTATTAAGTTTTTTTACACATTACTGTAAAAAATATATTAACATAGTGCATTTATGGAAATACTTGGGTGGGGGGCAGACCATGGCTGGCAAAAAAATGTAACATGCACGTTATTTGCAAGGAAACATGGTAATAGTGATACTACTGCTATTAGCTACTACTAGTAGTAATAATACTAGTAGTTGCTAGTAACAGTAGTAATAACCATAGTAATAATAACAACAGCAATGCTGTCGTGACCACCATTAACTAAAAGGCTTTGTGTGAAGTACTCTTCCTGCAATCCTTCAATTACACCTCACAATAACTGAAAATACCCACTGTCATCGAGTCAGATCCGACTCATAACGACCCCTCCTTGGTTTCCGAGGTGATATCACTACGGAAGTAGATTGCGCAACCTTCCTTCCAAGGAGTGGCTGGTGGGTTTGAACGACCAGCCTTCTTGTTAGCAAATGCCTTAGGCACTACTGAAAATAGGTAGCGTTTTTATTCCCACTTTTTTTTTATTTTTAAATTGTAGTTTGGGTGAAAGTTTGCAGAGCAAATTCACTTTCCATACAGCAGTTCACATACACTTTGTCTCATGACATTGACTACAATTTACCCCAATATAACAGCTCCCCTCCCACTTCCTCCCGATAGTTTTGTCTTCCTGGTGTCCATCCTTCCATGCATTCCTGCCCCCTGAGCTGTCTCCCTGTGCATGAACAGCCCTTCTTTCCCCCGTGATTGTTCTCTCTAAGGAGTGTATCTACTTCAGGTAAATGTTCAACTCATATGCCTGTCTTTTGTTTGGCTGGAAGCCACAGGTATAGGTTCAATTCCAGACCTGGAGGGCAGCTAGGGGCCATAGTGTCAGTGGTTCCACCAGGCTCTATCGGACCAGCAAACATGGCCCCCCTTTTTTTTCCCCAAATGATTTTAAGTTTTGTTCCACATTGTTTCTCCTTCTCTATCCAGGATCTCCTACATAGATTCCTCCTTCGGGTGGTTGACAGTGGTAGCCGGGCACCATCTAGTTCTTCTGGTCTTACAGGCTGTGGATCGCATGGTGTACCAGTCGCTAGGACTAATTGTCTCCATGAATCTTTGTTTTTCTTCATTCTTCTTTACTCTGGACAAGGAGAAACCCATTGTTGCATCTAGA
>NW_006941854.1:0-1272 GCF_000298275.1 Orycteropus afer afer | reverse complement strand
TACTGGCGCCGGCGCTCCCGGGCCATCTCCCTCCGCCGACACCACGCTCACTCTTTGCTGGGGCAACGGCGCCAACTACACGGCAGCAGGGGCGATCCGGGGGGAGGGGGGCCAGAAGACGCGTCCGGCTCAGCCCCGCGGAGAGCAAATGCCTTCTCCGCCTTCTCCACCTCCTGCTCCGCCGCCTCCTCCCCTCCTCCCCCCGCCGCCGCCGCTGCCTGCTCCTTCTCCTCCTCCTCCTCCTCCCGCCGCCGCCACCGCCACCGCCGCTGGTGCCGCCGCTGCCGCTCCACCAACTACATCCGGGCAACTCGGATGCTGCCGCCTTCGGAAAACATCGGCAGTTTCCGCCGCGCCCCTCCTCTCCCAGCCTCGGTCTTCCTCCCCGCCCCGCTCAGCTCCAGAATGCCGCCTTCGGCAAACCTCGGCTCGCTCCGGCCTTCCTCTTCCTCTGAAGCCTGGCTCGCCTCCTCACGACCCGTCAGCCCTTTCCGGTTGCCTCTCAGTTTCTTCACGCACGCGTCCGGCGGCCCCTGTTGCTGTTTAGAAATAGTCTTTTCAGGGACCTGCTCGACACCGGTCCCAGTGGCTCCCCGGTACGCAGGAGCCGCCTTGGGATGGAGGACGGTGGGGCGCGAAGGAAGCCATCGCGGACTAAATGAAGGAGGCTGCGACGGCTGCGCGTGCGCTCAGAGGCGGGGGTGGGGTGGGGTGGGGGGGGGTGCCCTTCAGCGAGTTTTCTGGCCCCCGCCCCCTCCTGGGTCTGAGCGCAGAGTGGTCGGCTACCCCCTGGTTAGGTGACAGGCGGGCAGTTACTGAGGCGCTTTGTGGTTGCACCCCAAGGAAGCTGCCCTCAGGGAAGTGGGGAACCTGACTGTGGTCCTTCAGGGTTACTCCGTGGTAGCCCCAACCTGGGCCTGCGCGCCTACCCCAAATCAGACGCTGAGCACGCGCGATCGGCCTTCAGCTGGCAGGGGCTTCTCGGAGCGCGCGGGTTGGCATTTTAGAAGTAAGTCACATCCCTAGATACGGAGAGGAAAGACCACTTTCTAAACGAAAACTGCCAAACATGAAGACATTAGGGGTTTTGTACCGAATGCGAGAAAGCTGTGTTTGAGATCCCTGGATTAAGGAGGGAAAGCCGCTCGGGACTGAATTAAATCGGATTAGTTGGAGATTTGGGAGCTCTGGTAGCATAGTGCCTAAGGCACTTGACTGCTAACCAGGAGGCTGGCGGTTCAAACCCACCAGCCACTCCTCGGAAGGAAGGTT
>NW_006941853.1:0-1272 GCF_000298275.1 Orycteropus afer afer | reverse complement strand
GACTAAGAGACTCACAGTGCCATGTGATGGCATCATAAAATAGTAGGAGATAATAAGGTTTCTGCATATGACATTAATTTTTATATCATGTGAATATTGCCCAAACTAGTCTGTCTAGATAAGCCTTCTTTACTTTGCAGAACTTACATCAGTTTCTTAATCATATATCAATATAAAGAAACCTAGGCATGAGGAAGTATTTCAAAACTATGAGACAGTTTAATAAACTTTTTTCTTGATTTGATTCTTTTGAATTCCAGTTTCTGCCACACACACAAACACACACACACACACGCACACACACACCTAGGTTTAAATCATAACACCATGCCCACTAACTCAAACTTCCAAAGTATCAGATTTTCATTGGTAAATGGACATAAGATACTTAACTTGAAGAATAGTTTTGAGAAGTAACTAAAAAATAATTCTGTGCATTCAAATAATAGGCAAGTGTTACTGACAATCATTCCTATACTGCCCTTTTCCCTAATTTTTTTTGGGTTTCTGAGGTGGTAAATCTTTATGGAAGTAGATTTCCCAGTCTTCTTTCCATGGAGTGGCTGGTGGGTTTGAACCACCAACTTTCTGGTTAACAGTCGAATGCATTAGGCACTATGCCACCAGAGCTCCTTTTTTTAGTTTAGTTTTTATCTTGCCTCATCCAAATCTAGACTGAGTACAAGTAGGATTAGGAATTCCTTGGAATAGCAGTCCCTCCTCCCCTCATCCTGGTCCTGTCCTGGAGAATAATTTAGACTTTCTGGGTCTTTCTGAAAGGCAGCTTTATCAGTCAGAGTCCTTTCAGGAAATGGAACCGACCAGGTATTTTATCAAACAGAATGTGGAAATTATTAAACAATATCATTAATACCACTTGCAAGTAAAATTTTGCTGAAGATAATTCAAAAGTGGTTGCAGATGGATATTGACAGAAAACATCCAGAAATTGAAGCTGGATTCAGAAGAGGATGTGGAACGAGGGATAGCATTGCTGATGTCAGAGGAGTCTTGGCTGAAAGCAAAGAACACCAGAAAGATGTTTATCTGTGTCTTATTGATGATGCAAAGGCATTCAACTCTGTGAATCATAACAAATTATGGAAAACATTTCAAAGAATGGGAATTTTCAGAACACTTAATTGTACTTGTGAGGAATCTGTATATAGACCAAGAAGCTGTCATTCAACCAGAACAAGGGAATACTGTGTGGTTTAAAATAAGGAAGGGTGTGCATCAAAGTTGTATCCTTTCACCATACTTATTCAATTC
>NW_006941852.1:0-1272 GCF_000298275.1 Orycteropus afer afer | reverse complement strand
CTACTTCCGTAGTGATACTGCCTCGGAAACCCAAGGAGGGGTCGCTATGAGTCAGGTTTGACTCGACGGCACATAACAACAACAACAACATAGCTATGTAGCAAGTGATGGAACCAGGATTTGAACCGAGGTGCTCAGATACCAAATCTAACAGTTGCCAGTTATGTATCCAAAACTGGGTTTATGTGGGGAGAAAACAAAGATATGGAAGACACTCCTATTAAGGAACACACACCAGAAAGCAGATGAGATCAAAAGGTATAAAAACAACTGTGCAACTAGAAGGTCAGAGAAGGGAGAGATGAATTGGAGCTGGAAAGGGCCAGGCCAAGGCCTTCCAGAACTTCCAGTGCTGCCTGGGACTGTGATCAGGAAGGGTGGGATTGGGTGGGTAAAGTAAGATATGGAGACAGGAATGTTCAAAGATTGTCCAATTGATTCCCACAGAGACTGGAGGTAAGGCTGGAAGTTGAGAAGCTTGGATTTTATTCCCGACCCTGCCACTGACTGGCTGTGTAACTTGCCTCCCTCCAGGCCTCACTCTCCTCCTTGGTAAAATGGGGATGGTTATGGGGTGGTCCGGTAGCATAGTGCCTAAGGCACTTGACTGCTAACCAGAAGGCTGGTGGTTCAAACCCACCAGCCACTCCTCAGAAGGAAGGTTGGGCAATCCTACCTTATGTAGTGATACTGCCTCGGAAACCCAAGGAGGGGTCGCTATGAGTAGGGGCCGACTCGACGGCACATAACAACAATAACAACAACAATGGAATGGCTGGGTCAAATGGTATTTCTAATTCCAACTTTTTAAGTAATCGCCATACTGCTATCCACAGTGATTGTACCATTTTACAGTGCCACCAGCAGTGTATGACAGTCCCAATCTCTCCACATCCTTGCAGCATTTGTTATTTTCTGTCTTGTTGAACTTTGCTACTAGTGCTGGAGCAAGATGGTATCTCGTTTTGATTTGCATCTCTCTAATGGCTCAATTATCATGAGCATTTCTTCATATATTTGTTGGCTGCTTGAGTATCCTCTTTGGTGAAGTGTCTATTCATTCTATTTCCAATTTTTAAAGGAAGTGCTATACTCTTTTCCTCAATAATTGCACCATTTTTCAATCCCATTGTTGCTGTTGTTGTTATGTGCTGTAGAGTCAGACCTGACTCATAGTGACCCCTCCTTGGGTTTCCCAGGCAGTATCACTACAGAAGTAGATTGCCCCGTTTTCCTTCCAAGGAGTAGCTGGTGGGTTTGAACCACCACCTT
>NW_006941851.1:0-1228 GCF_000298275.1 Orycteropus afer afer | reverse complement strand
ATATGAGACAAGGGAGGACATTATATAATGATTAATGGATCAATTGAACATGAAGATATAACCATAATAAATATCTATGGACCCAATGAAAGAGACCCAAAATACATAAATCAGACTTTAAAAGAGTTGAAAAGCCAAATAGATGACTCCAAAGTCATAGTGGCAGACTTTAATACACCACTTTCTTTGAAAGATACAACAACTGGAAAGAAACTCAATAAAGATTCAGAAGAACTAAACAATACAATCCACCAACTTGGCCTTCTAGACATCTACAGAGCACTTCACCCAACAGCTGCACAATATATATTCTTCTCCAGTGCACATGGAACATTTTCCATGATAGACCATATGTTAGTCCATAAAGCAAGTCTTCATAAATTTAAAAACATTAAAATACTGCAAAGCATCTTCTCAGATCATAATGCTGTCAAATTAGAAATCAACAATAGGAATATCAACAGAAAAAGAGTAAACACATGGAAACTGAACAATACCCTCCTTGAGAAAGACTGGGTAAGATAAGAAATAAAAAATGAAATTAAAAAATTCCTTGAATCAAATGAGAATGAAAACACAACATACCAAAATGTTTGGGACACAGGAAAAGCAGTGATCAGAGGCCAATTTATAGAAATAAATGCACACAGCAAAAAAAGAAGAAAGAGCCAAAATCAACACTTTAAACCAACATCTCCAACAATTAGGAAAAAAACAGCAAGAAAAGCCTACAGTCACTAGAAGCAAGGAAATAATAAAGATTCAAGCAGAAATCAATGAAACAGAAAATAGAAGGGCAATAGAAAAAATCAACAAGACCAGAAGTTCATTTTTTGAAACAATCAATAGAATGGACAAACCACTGGCAAATTTAACAAAGGAAAAGAGGGAGAGAATACAAATAACAAGAATAAGAAGCAAAATGTGTGACATCACAACAGAATCAACCGAAATCAAAAGGATAATATCAGGATACTATGAAGAACTGTACTGAACAAATTTAAAAATCTGGAAGAAATGGATAGATTTCTAGAAACACTCCACTTACCTAAACTAACACTGACTGATGTGGAAAAGTTGAACAGGTCTATCACAAAAGAAGAAATTGAACAAGTCATCAAAAAATTATCAACTAAAAATGTCCTGGCCCACATGTTTTCACTGGAGAATTCTACCAAACATTCAGAGAAGAACTGATACCAATCCTAATCAAACTATTCCAAAACAT
>NW_006941850.1:0-1211 GCF_000298275.1 Orycteropus afer afer | reverse complement strand
ATCTCTCTAATAGCTAATGATCATGAGCATTTCTTCATATGTTTGTTGGCTGCTTGAATATCCTCCTTGGTGAAGTATCCATTCACGTCTTCTCCCCATTTTTTAATTGGATTATTTGTCTTTTTGTTTTTGAGGTATCGGAGTTTTCTTTAAATTCTAGCGTTAAGTCCCTTGTCAGATATATCATTACCAAATATTTTTTTACCAATCTGTAGGTTCTCTTTTGACTCTTTTGGAGAAGTCTTTGGAAGCACATAAAACTTTAATTTTTAGAAGGTCCCATTCATCTAGTTTCTCTTTTGCTTTTTGTGTATTTTGGGTTATGCTTGATAATCTATTTATGCCATACAGTAGGGCCCCTAAATTTGTCCCTAGTTTTTCCTTGAGGAACTCTATAGTTTTAGGTTTTACATTTAAGTCTTTGATCCATCTGGAGTTCGTTTTTGTGTATGGTGTGAGGTATGGATCTTGTTTCATTTTCCTGTAAATGGATCCCCAGTTTTGCAGCACCATTTATTAAACAAACATTCTTTTCCCCATTTAATGGATTTTAGCCCTTTGTCAAAGATCAGCTGACCCTAGGTCATTGGATATATTTCTGGGTTCTCAATTCTATTTCATTGGTCTATGTGTCTGTCATTGTACTAATACCAGGCAGTTTAGACTACTGTGGCTGTATGGTAGGTTTTGAGTTCTGGCAGTGTGAGACCTCCTACTTTGTTCTTCTTGTTCAATAGTGCTTTGCTTATCCGAGGTTTCTTTCCTTTCTATATAAAGTTAGGGATTGTTTTTTCCATATCCTTAAAAAATGTTGGTGGGATCTGGATTGGGATTGTATTGAATGTATAGATTGCTTTGGGTAGAGGTGACACTTTCACAATGTTCAATCTTCCTATTCATGAGCATAGGATGTTCTTCCATTTATGTAGATCTCTTATGGTTTCTTGAAGTAGTTTTTTATAGTTTTCTTTGTAGAGATCTTTTGTGTCCCTGGTAAGATTTGTTCTCAAGTATTTTATTTTTTTGGTAGCTATTGTAAACTGTATTGAATTCCTTATTTCTTTTACAGCAATCTCTTTGCTGGTGTAGAGGAATCCAACTGATTTTTGGATGGTGATCTTGTATCCTGCCGTGATGCTAAATCTCTCATTTAGGTCCAGTAGATTTTTGACTGAGTGTCTTGGGTTTTCTAGGTATAGGTTCATATCATC
>NW_006941849.1:0-1241 GCF_000298275.1 Orycteropus afer afer | reverse complement strand
TTCAGCATATACTAAAACAACAGCAACAAAGGAAATGATAACACAATTCATAAACATAATGAACTCAGCACAGAAAATAATATGGAACAAAGAAATCAGGGACACCATGCAAAAACACATAACAAAATGACAGCAACAAGTTCAAACTTATCAATAATTACCCTGAATGTTAATGGACTCAATGCACCACTCAAGAGACAGAGAGTTGCAGATTGAATAAGAAGACAAAACACATCAATATGATGCTTACAAGAGACACACCTTAGAAATAAAGACAAAAATAGATTAAAAATCAAAGTTTGGAAAAAGATATGTCAAGCAAATGGCAACTGTAAGAGAGAAGGAGTGGCAATATTAATTTCGGATCAAATTGACTTTAAGACAACAAACACCATACAAGAAAAAGAAGGACATTATATAATGATTAAAGGGTCAATTGAACAAAAAGATATAACCATAATAAATATTTATGGACCCAATGAAAAAGCCCCAAAATACATAAATCAGACGTTAAAAGAGTTGAAAAACCAAATAGATGACTCCACACTCATAGTGGGAGACTTTAATACACCACCTTCTTTGAAAGATAGAACAACTGGAAAGAAACTCAGCAAAGATGCAGAAGAGCTAAACAATACAATCCACCAATTTGGCCTTATAGACATCTATAGAGCACTTCATCCAACAGCAACACAATATACATTCTTCTCCAGTACACATGGAACTTTTTCTATGATAGGCTATAAAGCAAGCCTTAATAAATTTAAAAACTTCGAAATATTGCAAAGCATCTTCTCAGATCATAATGCTATCAAATTAGAAATCAACAATAGGAAGATCAGCAGAAAAAGAGTAAACACATGGAAAGTGAACAACACCCTCCTTGAGAAAGACTGGATAAGAGAAGAAATCAAAATTGAAATTCAAAAATTCCTTGAATCAAGCAAGAATGAAAACACAACATACCAAAATCTTTGGGACACAGAAAAACCAGTGATCAGAGGCCAATTTAAAGAAATAAATGCACACATCAAAAAAGAAGAAGGAGCCAAAATCAACACTTTAAATAAACACCTCCAACAATTAGACAAAGAACAGCAAGAAAAGCCTACAGTCACCAGAAGAAAGGAAATAATAAAGATTTGAGCAGAAATCAAGCAACTGGAAATCAATCAAGTTTCAACAGAAAATAGAAGGGCTACAGAAAAAATCAACAAGACCAGAAGTTGGTTTTTTGAAAA
>NW_006941848.1:0-1273 GCF_000298275.1 Orycteropus afer afer | reverse complement strand
AGTAGTGCCCACATGTGGTATAGGGGACCTTTTGAAGGCAGAATCCAAGTCTTCCTCTGTGCTCCGTGAGTGGCTAGTACAGAGCCTGATTTGTGTCAATACTCAGTAAAAGTGTGTCAAACAAATACATGAAGGGACATAAATTCCCAGCCATCCCTGCCTAAGAGGCCCTGTGTCCTTGTTCTACTGGCTAAATAGGAGCTCTGCTCCTGTTTCCTCAGCCAGGACAAATGGATGTCCCTATGGCTTCCGTAGTGATACTGCCTCGGAAACCCAAGGAGGGGTCGCTAGGAGTCGGGGCCGACTCGACTCGACGGCACATAACAACAACAACAACAACATGGCCAATTTTACCAAAACAGGGTGGGCAATTAGCAACAGGGACTCCAAAAAACTCAAATGCAGCCATTGTGATTGTATCATGCACTAAATGGGGTCAAAGAGAAAAACCGCGCAGTCCTCCTAAAAGTCCCCAGAGTGGTATCTGAGCGGCTGCTCCCATATTCCCTGGGGAGGCAGCAGCTGAGCAGTCGGCTACCAGTAGGTGGGTGGGGAGCCAGGAGCCAGCTCCCCTTCCTCCCCATCTGCTACACTTGATCCCCTCCCTGGGGCTTATATTATTTAATGATGCAGAACTTCCCTTTCTCCGAAAATTGAGATCAAGCTGGGCCATTTCTGGTTTCCACAGGTGTGTGCTGGTTTGTGTCACTTTGGCTGGCTGTGAAGGCCTCAGGCTGAGGTTCACAGGAGAGCAGATGGGGGAGGTGCCTCTCTGGATTTAGAGGCTGGAGTGGGCAGCAGAGGCTGAGGGTGCACAATCTACTTTGCTGTACCTCGTGACCCAGAAGACGCCCCCACCCCACCCTCCTTTAACTCACCCTACAGCAGTAGCTGACTGAACAAAATGAAGTTAGTTTTAGCTAAACATTTAATACTTGTTTGTTTCTCAGTTTATATCATGCTAAGTTTGCTTTTTAATGAAAATATCAAACAAGCAAAAAAAGATGATAATATCATGAGCCTGCATATACACATCACCCAGACCCAACAATTACCAGGGTTTTGCCACATTTGGTCTATCTATCCCTTTTTCCTTCCCTGAAATATTTTATTTAAAGCAAACCCAAGGCAATCACATAATTTCAACATTACTTTACTTCATTATAAGGAGCTCTGGTGGTGCAGTGCCTAAGACATTTGACTGCTAACCAGAAGGTTGGTGGTTCAAACGCACAAGTTACTCTGCAGAAGGAAGATGGGGCAATCTACTTCC
>NW_006941847.1:0-1215 GCF_000298275.1 Orycteropus afer afer | reverse complement strand
AGTGGAAGTTAATATTTATAAATAAAACTCTTACTGTATTTTATTTTAATCTAAGTGTCCTCAATTCCATTCTTTGTTATATAACCTTCTAATTTAGTAAAAATATTCTCAGAAATGAATGGTTATAGAAAAAAATAAAGACATAATGGCATCGTTTTACAGTTGAATGCAAATTCATTTCCAAGTATTACTTTTTTGCTTTTAATTCAGTGGAATTTCTCCTCTGAGGCATTTGCAGTTTGTCAGTTCTTCACTAAAGCAGATATATGTTGCCCAATATAGTATGATTTCCTGACTGGATTTCAAATTAATATTTTTCTATCAATATTAAAATGAAATACTTGACCACTAAAGGTACCATAAACACTTCCAAAATTCAGTGTGTTATTAAACTTAAAGCGAATCAAGGAAGTTCATGTTAAGATCAGATTAGAGATTTACACTTGGTAAAAGGTTAAGCAAATCTCCATGCTTTTTGGTATTTTTAATTTGCATCTTTAATAAGCTGTGGCATCAACAGAACTGCTGGCTTCATTTCTACATATTTCAAAAGAGGAAAACTTGTTCGGTCCCCACAGTGTCAAAATACTCTATGTTGGAATTGATAAGTTTAGGAGTACCAACCTGTTTAAACTCTCAAATCTTAGTACTTTAAAATATTTCAGCCCCGAGACTGGTGCTGGAAGGACCTCAGTCTTTTGTCCTTATTACCTCATACTTACTCATAAACTAGCCTGACTGCCCTTATGTATTTTGACTGGTCCGAATCAGGGTGCTGGACGAGGGCAAAATGAAGCTGGATTACATCCTCATCCTGAATATTGAGGATTTCTTGGAGAGGTGCCTGCAGACCCAAGGCTTCAAGCTTGGCTTGGCCAATTCCATCCACCACACCTGGGGGCTGATGCGGCAGTGCTACATCGGGTCCACAAGCAGGTGGTGAACATCCTGTCCTTCATTGTTCACTTAGACTCCCAGAAGCACATTGACCTCTCCCTCTGCTCTGCTGTAGAGAGGGCCACCCAGACCGCATGAAAAGGAAGAATGCCAAGAAGGGCTGGGGCGGGACTGAGCTGGTGATGCTGAGGAGGAAGATTAAACTCAGCTCTCCCCTCCTGGGTTGAAAACATTGTCTGCTTTACCAACCACAGAATAAAACTGGATCAAAACTTAAAAGAGAGCAACAGTAAGGAAAAGCCAAAAAAAAAAAAAAAA
>NW_006941846.1:0-1273 GCF_000298275.1 Orycteropus afer afer | reverse complement strand
AGGGGTCCAAGATTATCTTCTGTGTCTGTGTTAATTGGTTTCCCTTTTCTTTGTTGAAGAGGGTCTGTGCAATCCTTCTGCCTAGTCCGCCATCTTGCCAGAACCACTCAATGCATTCTTAATACTTACATACAGGGTGGGCTTTAGGGGTGCACATATGGGTATACTTGTGAAGTCACACAGGGCCTCATGCTGAGAAGGACCCTACACTTTAATGCTCTGTTGTGCCATCTTGAAATTCTTTATAATTTTTAAACAAGAGATCATGTATTTTCTTTTCTTTCTTTTTTTATTGTAGTAAATGTACAAGTAGTCCCCAACTATGACGTATTTGAGTTACTGCAAACTGCACTTACCACCATCCATTTTTTTGGATATATCTTATCATTAATAATATGTACTACGTACAGTGTTGCAGCAAGAACACGGAATTTAGAACTTGACATTGCCAATGTGAACAGCTCATAGATCACAAACATATTTGACAGATAAAGTCTTAATGGATTTTGAAGAGGAAAGAAATCCTGAAGAAGAGGAAGGAGGGTAGTTGTCAACAATTTTTACAGTGAAAGGATTAGATGAAGTTTTTTCTAAACTAAACCAGTTGCTTGAAAACCTGGATCCAAATGCTGATCACTTTGCTAAAGTGGATAGGCAAATTCGAAGAGTAGCAAGATGTTATCGCAAAATAAATGAAAACAAAAAAGAGGGCCACACAGACAATTTACTAATTTTCTGATTAGAAATGCCATCCCTCTTCCCAGGGATAATCCAGATGCTCCAGAAGCTCCTACAACAGACAAAATGTCAACATCATCCAATTCCTCTTCATCATTGGAGTAAATTTTTATGATTCTCATGATCTTTTATGTGTGTATGTATGTATTAAGGTATAGCTATAAATTTATATGTAATGCTTCCAACTCCAAAAGACACATAAAGATCAGATTTATAATGGTATTGATAATAAAAGGCAATAATAATGAAAAATTTTTTAAAAAAATGAGTTATTTCACCAATGGCTTCACTAGGAGGGTACGGGGATGAGGGCAGGTTGCAGATCACACTGGGTGATACTGTCAGAGGACATGACAGCAAAATGACTTTCCATAAAATTTTTGTGTAGTGTTTCACAGAAATTTATTATTTTTTTTATTAAAAATACCCTATAAGGAGGCGGGGCAAGATGGCGGACTAGGCAGAAGGATTGCACAGACCCTCTTCAACAAAGAAAAGGGAAACCAATAAATACAGACACAGAAGATAATCTTGG
>NW_006941845.1:0-1224 GCF_000298275.1 Orycteropus afer afer | reverse complement strand
TTGAACCTCCAGCCTTCTGGATAGCAGTCAAATATCTTAGGTACATCACCAGAGCTCCTCTAGCTGTCTAGGAACCCTAATGTGTCTCATCTGAAAGCTCTGCTTTGGCTCATCAAGGAGTTTTCTCAAAAAGAGTGTCTGCTTTTCATCAGCTTTTGTTGTAAACACTATTTTACTTTTCTTTCCACTAAGTGAAAAAACTATGTTAACTGAGTTGCCAACAGTTTTTTTTTTTTTTTCTTCTTCAAATAGAGCAAACTGAAGAGTTTTGTCCTTCAGAGAAAGGGTCAGTTACTGAAGGCACCAGAGAGTTTTTTAGTACTTTCTGTAAAGAAGAGTGGTTAAACACAAAATAGCCAGGTTCAAGCCACTTAAAATATTTTTTTGAGGAATACAGTAAATGGCTCAAACTCCTGTATGTCACTAATACAGTAATAAAGTTAAGGGAAAAGTTCGTGGCTTACCAATTTACACAAATATATAAAATCAGGCCAGTTACTTAACTGATGAGATAAGTATGAAAGATTAGAAGAACATTTTATTATACTGATTTGATTCATATAATCTTTTCTAGAACCTGCACCAGGTGCATTTATTTGAGTTTTTTTTTTTTTTTTTTAATTAAGAAGATATTATAGTGGAGCCATTATACTCAAATTAATGATTTGCTGATGAGGGAGTGAAAAGGGATAGGAAGGGGGAGAATTAATTGATCACTAAGTAACCTTTTTCCTATCTTGACACACATAGGAAATGGAAATATTTGAATGAAGTGTTGATGTAAACCAACAGGAATAATTCATCTAGGTTTTGGAGTTAGGGTTTAGGTACTTATTTTTTTGGGGGAATGGGGGCTATCTCAGAACTGACACAAAGGAATTAAGTAACTCAACTCACTGTAACCGTTCATAGTACGATGACTGTGAAATTGATAGCATATATCTGAATTAGAAGACTTGCAATTGTTTGAATGGTGTTGGACGATGCTGTTGTTGTTAGGTGCCATCAAGTCGTCTCTGACTCATAGCGACCCTCTGCACAGCAGAACGAAACACCGGCCGGTCCTGAGCCAGCTCCATGATTCTCGATATACTTGAGCCCATTGCCACAGCCACCATGTCAATCCATCCTGTTGCGGGCCTTCCCTTCCTTTGTTGACCCTCCACCTTACCAAGCATGACATCCTTCTCCAGGGAATGGTCCCTTCTGACAACATGACCAAAG
>NW_006941844.1:0-1212 GCF_000298275.1 Orycteropus afer afer | reverse complement strand
AATCCTGGACCCCTGAGCCTTGAAGGGAAGGATATAGAAGTGGACTAAACCCCAACTAGCAGAAGAATTTGCATGAAAATACCAAAAAAGGAGACATACAGAGCTGTGGTCTGGCAGCGATCCTGCATGATCCTGACAGCACAGACAGCCTGGGGATTCCTGAGTGGTAGTAGGACTTAAGAATTAACCTAAAAATCAGCCCTGCTAGCCAGGGACTGCACAGAGGACTGTGCAAGGTTGCTGGGGAATAAATGGAGAAGGTGAAGAGAAAGGCGGGCTGAGCTGAGGACTTTTGCTGGTCTGGAGGCGCTGCCATTTTGAAGGTTTAAAAGCAGCTTGACTATTTTGGATATTTAAAGAGACTGCACTCTCGCAGATTCCTGGGTCTTAAGAACACATTCTGCTTTCCAGCAACCCCAAGGACACTCCAGACCTGCAAGACTGGAAAGGTACGACATTCCTCTTGTTACTCTTATACCCCACACCCACTTGGTAAATGGAGGTGCAGCCATTCCCCACTACCACATACCTTCTGGGCCCACAGGAACTACATCACAGTCTGTGTGCTCAGATGGAGCCTGGGTGCCCTGCCCAGTCCTCCACCAATTCTTTTTTTCTTGTTTTCCCTTTTTTTAATGTGTATTTTTTTTCTTTTTCACTTTCTTTTTTCTGGGGATTAGTTTGCTTGTATTTCTGTTTTAAAACAACTATTATTATTAATACTTTTGTCCTTTTTATTATTATTTTTAATCTTCCCCTCCCAGGTCCTTGTTTTCAGCATTTTTTCTTTTCCCTGTGCCTGGTTGAATTTTCTTTCCTTTTTTTTTTTAATTTAAAATTAAATTCCTTGTTTTTCTTTTTGCATGTTTCCTATTCTTTTTCCCTTCATTATTCTCTTTCTCTACTTTTTTTCTCTTAGTGCCCTATCCCCAGATATTGCAGGTTTTCTTGTTTTTTCTTCTTCTTTTTCTCTTTTTTCTTTTTTTGGCTACTGTTCCTGTGTGATTACATGGTGTGTTTTTTGTCCATGTGCTTTTAATTTCTTGATGGTTATTCAATTGCAATTTGTGTGTAACTGAATGGGAGACAATAACAGTCCCCATAAAACACAACTACATCCACAACTCCTGCAACTTCACTTACTGAGCGAGAGCCACTACCTCCTTCTCCACCAATGGGCCAATTATAAAACGCCACCAAGAAGAGCCTGAG
>NW_006941843.1:0-1218 GCF_000298275.1 Orycteropus afer afer | reverse complement strand
GAAACTGAACAACATCCTCCTTAAGAGAGACTAGGTAAGAGAAGATAAAAAATGAAATTAAAAAATTCCTTGAATCAAATGAGAATGAAAACACAACAAATCTTTGGAACACAGCAAAAGCAGTGATCAGAGGCCAATTTATGGCAATAAATCCACACATCAAAAAAGAAGAAAGAGCCAAAATCAACACCTTAAACAACATCTCCAACACTTAGAAAAAGAACAGCAAGAAAATCTTACAGTTACCAGAAGAAAGGAAATAATAAATATTCTAGCAGAAAGCAATGAAACAGAAAATAGAAAGGCAATAGAAAAAATCAACAAGACCAGAAGTTGTTTTTTTGAAAAGATGAATAAAATTGACAAATCACTGGCAAATTTAACAAAGGAAAGCAGAGAGAGAATACAAATAACACAAATAAGAAATGAAATGAGTGACATCACAACAGAACCAATCAAAATAAAAAGGATAATATCAGGATACTATGAAGAACTACACTCCAACCAATTTGAAATTCTGCAATAAATTGACAGATTTCTAGAAACACACCAATTACCTAAACTAACCCAGACTGATATGGAAAAGTCGAACAGATCCATAACAAAAGAAGAAATTGAACAGGTCATCAAAAAATTACCAACTAAAAAAGTCCTGGCCCAGATGGTTTCAACAGAAAATTCTACAAAACATTCAGAGAAGAACTGACACCAATACTACTCAAACTATTCCAAAACGTAGAAAAAGATGGAATCCTCCCTAACAAATTTTATGAACCAAGCATAACTTTGATACCAAAACCAGGCAAAGACATCACTCAAAGCTATAGACCAATATCCCTCATGAATATAGATGCAAAAATCTTCAACAAAATCCTAGCCAATAGACTCCAACAACTTATCAAGAAAATCATTCATCATGAACAAGTGGGGTTCATATCAAGTATGCAAGGAGAGTTCAAAATTAGAAAAACAATCAATGTCATTCACCATATAAATAAAACAAAGAAAAAGAACCACATGATCATATCAATTGATACAGAAAAGGCATTTGATAAAATCCAACACCCATTCCTGATCAAAACTCTCAGCAAAATAGGAATAGAAGGGACCTTCCTCAACATAATAAAGGGCATTTATGCAAAACCAACAGCCAACATTATTCTCAATAGTGAAAGATTGAAACAATTTCTCTTGCGAACAGGAACCAGACAAGGATGC
>NW_006941842.1:0-1274 GCF_000298275.1 Orycteropus afer afer | reverse complement strand
TGGCATGTGGGTTTAGATGATTTCAGCAGTGTCCAGGCTGTCTAATTATCATTGAGTTGTGATTGGAATGTGGCATTTCTCTCTCTGCCCCTTCAGTGCTCTTTCTGTATTGCAGACAGATGCAAAGGGCTGCAACAGACACTGTGCTTTGGTTGTTGTTCTTTTTATGCGAATTCAATCGCAAGAGGTTTTTCTATCTATCCCTTCTGCAAGCTTACAACACCTAGGAATCAACTTTCAGCCTAGACAGACAGGCCTATAAAGTGGATGATAACACCAGAGAGGAACGTATTCCTCAGTACAATCAACCCTGTGAATTCAAAAGAGCAGCATTTGTCTAAAAACAAACCTTAGAGGGCAGGAAAGAAGGACAAAAGTAACTGAGGAACCCTGGAGGGAAGGGGAATCCATCAAGGGTATTGCAACTAATGTCACGAAACAAAATGTGTATAAATTGTTTTATGGAAAACTGATTAGCTCCATAAACTTTCAACTAAACTATAATTTTATAAAGAAAGAAACATACCATCAAAATTTAATGTGATTAGGTTTAGGTCCAGAGCATATTCAAAAAGCAAGCTAAGTACTTTGTCACAATACTCTTGGAAGAAACAGAAAACCAACCTCACCGCCGTGGAGTCGACTCTGACTCATAGTGAACTCTCCTTGGGTTTCCGAGTCAATATCTCTAGGGAAGTTGATTGCTCACTCTTCCTCTCGAGGACTTCCTGGTGGATTTGAACTGCCAGCCTTCTGTTTAGCAGTCAAATGCCTTAGGTAAAAAGGGGATCAAAAATCTAATTTCTGCTCTTTTCCTTGAATTCCAAAATTCATGCCCAGGCTCCTGAGCAGATGTTATATTATGCTTTGAAGAAAGGTGGCTTAACCTGTTTTAATATTGGCCCCTCCACATATTCTGAATAGGTAACTTACTGAATCTCAATAGTATATTACAAGATCTTTTTATTCCATCTTGACTTTCTCCTTACCCTTATTTTAGGGTCAAACTATCCAGTCTTATCTGCTTCTCTACTTCTGCACCCTCCTTCCCTCACTTTGAAGTCCCCATGTGAGATCAGCTTCATCCAAGGAATTCAGATCACCCTGGCTGATGATCCCATTACTCTGATTTGCATCCCAGTTCCAGGCACTGGCAACTGGAGCTCTGCCTTTTTCTCTATCTGATGGGCCTCGATGCCCCAGCCCTCGGGGATGTCACATGTCTGCAGTCCTGCTATCTGCTGTCTGATGGCACTGCCTGCTGGTACCTGATG
>NW_006941841.1:0-1223 GCF_000298275.1 Orycteropus afer afer | reverse complement strand
CGGAAGGAAGGTTGGGCAATCCTACTTCTGTAGTGATACTGCCTCGGAAACCCAAGGAGGGGTCACTATGAGTCAGGGCCGACTCGACGGCACATAACAACAACAACACTGAGCTTCTCTGTTTTCCTTTTAAAATATACTTTTTTAATGCACCTGCCCTTTATTTTAGCTATGTCCAGTGTTCACCATTAGTGTTTTGGCCTCTCCTAACTGCTTAAAACCACCCTCCCCTTGTCCTATATCAGTTATGATTTGGAGGCCCCCAAAATGTACCATCTGTCTTGGATTGAATTATACCCCCTCAAAATATGTGTCAACTTGGCAGGGCCATGATTTTCAGTGGTTTGGCAGTCATGTAATGATGTAATTTGGCAGTTAGGTAATGATGTAATTTTCCCCCATGATGTGATTTGATGTGATCAGCCAATCAGTTATAAGGGGATTAGGGTGGGATGCAACACTCTTACTCAGGGACGTAATGGAAGTTTCCTTGGAGTGTGTGCTGCATCACCCTTTACCTTGCGAGAGTTAAAAAGGAGAGAGGCAAGCACAGAGGAGAGACCTGACTACCACCAAGAAAGAAGAGCCAGAAGCAGAGCATGTCCTTCGGACCAGGGTCCCTGCGTTGAGAACCTCTTAGACCCAGGAGAAGATTGATGGCCAGACACATGGAGAGCTCCAAGGAATGGCAGGCCCACAGGTGTTGAGAGGAGGCAAGGACCTTCCTCCAGAGCTGGCAGAGACACCTTCTAGAGTTGGTGCTCTGAATTCGGACTTCTGGGCTCCTAAACTGTGAGAGAATAAGTATCTGCTTGTTCAAGCCATTCACTTGAGGTACAGCAGCACTAGATAAGTAAGACATCATCCAATCCAGAATGCTTCTGAGGGTGAAAGGTTACTGTTAATAGTTACACAGGGACAGTAACTGTAAGCTCTGATTTGCCCAGGCAAGCCGAGGTTGTTACAGTTAGCATAAAATCCAAACTAAAAGAACTTAAACAGTACCAGTTACCAGTTGCTGTCTGGTTGATTCCAACTCATGCAGCTCCATGTGTGTTGTAGTGGAATTGTGCTTCATAAAGTTGTCAGTGGCTGATTTCTCAGAAGTAGATTATAAGGCCTAACCAAGGCACTTCTGGGTGAATTTGAACCTCCAACCTTTCAGTTAGCAGGTGAGCACATTAACTGTTTGCACAACCCAGAGACTACCTAAACAATAACCC
>NW_006941840.1:0-1246 GCF_000298275.1 Orycteropus afer afer | reverse complement strand
AAATATGTCTAGGCAAAATGGAGGTGTTGATAAAAGCATGTATCTTAAAATGTCGGTGCTGCACTTTGGCCTAGGCTGCCAAAATATCAAATGAGAGAGGGTGAAAGGTGAGGAGAGAGGTGGGGAGAAGAGAAGGGACTTTTTAATGACTCTCTACATGTTACTCCTTCAAGTCCTCTTCACTCTCAGCAAGTAAGGTTGTACCATTTGCATGTTGCAGGTTGTTGATGAGTCTTTCTCTGATGCGAAGTTCTTCTTCACATAGACCATCTATCCACCAGCCACTCCTCAGAAGGAAGGTTGGGCAATCTATTTCTGTAGTGATACTGCCTCGGAAACTCAAGGAGGAGTTGCTAAGAGTTGGATTTGACTCAACAGCAGTGAATTTGGTTTGGTTTTTTTGGTTCTCAGATTATTTGCTCAGCATACAGGTTGAATAAGTATGGTGAAAGGATACACTCTGGTTCACACATTTTCCAATTTTAAACCCTTGTTCTTTTTGAACAACTGCCTCTTGCTCTATGTACAGGTTCTGCATGAGCACAATTAAGCGTTCTGGAATTCCAATGTTATCCATAATTTGTTATGATCCACTACAGTCAAATGTAATTCATTTGTTGTGTTAAAAAGAGAGAGAGAGAGGGAAGGAGAGAGAAAAGAAATTCCTGTAGGACAAGAGGATTTTCTTTTTTTTTTTTAATTTTTTTTATTGTGATTTGGGTGAAAGTTTACAGAACAAATTCATTTTTAATTTAACAGTTTATACACAGTTTGTTTAATGACATTGATTGCAATACCCACAAGGTAATAGCTCTCTTCCCACTTCCTCCCTGTGGTTACGTTTTCCCTGTGTCCTTCTTTCCAATGTTTTCCTGTCCTCTGAGCTTTCTCCTTGTGCAGATGCTGCCCTTGTTCTAATCTCCCATGGTTGATTATACTAAGGAGTGCACCACTCTGGTGTAATTGCTCATCTGATAGGCCTGTCTATTGTTTGACTGAAAGTTAAGCCATGGGAGTGAGTTCAATTCCAGACCTGAAGGGTGACTAGGAGCCATAGTCTTGGAGGCTTTAGTAGTCTCTATCAGATCAATAAGCCTGGTCTTTTTCTTTCTTTCTTTTTTTAATGATTTTAAGTTTTGTTCTACATTTTTCTCTCACTCTATTCAGGATCTCTAATTTTGGGAGCTCTGGTAGCATAGTGGCTAAGGCACTTGACTGCTAACCAGAAGGCTGGCGGTTCAAACCC
>NW_006941839.1:0-1274 GCF_000298275.1 Orycteropus afer afer | reverse complement strand
AAAAAAAAAAAAAAAGCTTTTTAATTCAACAGAGTGAATTTCCTTGATAAATAAAAACTTTTATAAATCAATAAGAAAAAAAGAAACCTTAAAGGAGAAATACATGCTAAAACCAAAACCAAACTCACTGCCATCCAGTTGATTCCAACTTATAGTGACCTCTATTGGGTTTCAAAGGCTGTAAATCTTTATGGAAGCAGATTGCCTGGTCTGCCTTCTGTGGACCATCTGGTGGGTGTGAACTGCCAACCTTCTGGTTGCAGTCAAATGCCTTAGACACTGCACCACCAGAGCTTCTTGCTAATGATATTAGCAGGTATTTAAGAAAATTGTAATATGAATAGAACATAGTCATCAGAAAAAATACCTAATCTTGCCTGCTAACTAAATTATCTTATTAAATTTCCAACAAAAATAGACAAACGTAATTCTTGTGTACTTTCATTGCCAGCTGATTGACACTAAATAGACACAACTTTTTTGGGGCGATAAGGGTGTGTTTGTGTAAATGTGCAGTAAATTTAGGAATGAAGAAGATTTGTTTTTAATGTGTAACTTTGTATATGTTAAATATTTTATCACAAAATATTTTAAAAATAGTTTACTAAGATCAGATAGGTAAGAGTTATCTGATTCTATAATTAAAATTCTGTAATTAAAATACAAACTGATTTTAAAACAGCTCTTTCGTTACTGCTCATGACGTTAGAGAAAAAAAAAAAAAGTCTGCAAAAAAGTAAGTGAAGTGTGGTGGTTAAGTTTGTGTGTCAACTGGATAGGCCTGTTTGAGTGGTTGGGTTGCTGCATGTAGTATTCCCCATGATTAGACTGGTAATCAACTCCATGGTGGAATCTACTGTGAGCAGCTGAGTGGCTGCCTTTGGGTATGTGGTCTGCTTCCTGCATATAAGAAACAGCTTTGGGGATGGTCTCTAGCTTATGGCACGCTTGAACCCTGCATGTAGCTGTGTCATTGTTCAGCAGACTGCCATGCTCTGCTGACCTTGGGACTTTCAATGGACTTGAGTTAATGCCCTGCCATGTGCTTTGGTAACATTGGGACTGACTGTGCCTTTTTATTTGTCAACCTTGGGCTTGTCAGTCTCAGCAGCTAGCAGTTGTTTGAGTGAAGAAAAGCCTCAAGCTCCAGTGGGCTGGGAACAAGAGGCAGAGCTGAACACCGAGGTTGAGGGCTTTCACCCAGCCCTTAGAGTTTGGCACTTTGAATTTGGATTTCTAGCCTCCCCAACTCTAAGAGAATGAACTCCTGTTTG
>NW_006941838.1:0-1274 GCF_000298275.1 Orycteropus afer afer | reverse complement strand
CTCATAACGACCCCTCCTTGGGTTTCCGAGGCAGTATCACTATGGAAGTAGGATTGCCCAACCTTCCTTCCGAGGAGTGGCTGGTGGGTTTGAACTGCCACCCTTCTGGTTAGTAGTCAAGTGCCTTAGGCACTATGCTACCAGAGCTCCTAAAATGATTAATAGTAATACATAAATGTGTGTTTATTATGTGTCAAGAATTAAGCTCTTTCCTGTTCACTTTATATGTATTATCACATTTAACTCTATCAAATTCGGTATCAAATCTAGAAATAGATATTGCTACTTGGTTATTTTTGAGATAAGAAAACTGAGGCTCAGGATATCAACAGCTCTGCAATTTTGGATGGGATGTATATTGATTAAGAAGATATTCAAACTCATATGAGCTTGGCAATTGGGTTTAGACCTAATAACAGCAAAATAATTACAGAACTTTTTCATAGTGAATGAAGAACTTCTGTCAATAATTATCTAGAACAAACTTTTTTAATCTCTTCTGTTATCTGCAAAACACTTTTAAAACCACAGGAAGTTTAGGCATAAGATATATCAGAGATAACCAACAAGGCATGTCTTAAGAATTTCAATAATGATGATAGTGTTTGTTGAGTGCTTATTCTGCTGCAGGAACTAGGCTAAGTGCTTTATATAAATTAACTCTTTTCATGTTTGGTCCCTTTGTTGTTGTTGTTGTTATGTGCCGTCAAGTTAGACCCAACTCATAGCGACCCCTCCTTCGGTTTCCCAGGCAGTATCACTACAGAAGTAGATTGCCCCATCTTCCTTCCCAGGAGTGGCTGGTGGGTTTGAACCGCCAGCCTTCTGATTAGCTGTCAAGTGCCTTAGGCACTATGCTACCAGAGCTCCCTTGGTCACTTTAGCAGGCAAGTATTATTATCTCCCTCATTCTGATGGGGAAACAAAGAGATAAAATCACATAGTCATATGGTTCTTCAGTGACAGAGTTGAGAACCAAGTGAAGACATTTAGGTTCCAGTTGTTATGTTGTTAAGTGCCGTCGAGTTGTTTCTGACTCATAGTGACCCCATGCACAGCAGAACGAAACACTGCCTGATCCTGCATCAGCCCCACAGTCCCTGCTATACTTGAGCTCATCATTGCAGCCACCGTATCAATCCATCTCGTTGAAGGCCTCCCCCTCTTTTGCCAAGCCTCCACCCTACCAAGCATGACATCCTTCTCCAGGGAATGGTCCCTTCTTACAACATGACCAAAATAGGTGAGACGAAGTCTGGCCATTCTTGCTTCCA
>NW_006941837.1:0-1274 GCF_000298275.1 Orycteropus afer afer | reverse complement strand
ACAAGGGCATGCCATTAAATTTGAAATTCAAACAAACTGAATAGATATTTTCTACTAAAAATTTAAAAAAAAAAAAAAAAGATAGCCCAACCTTTGGAAGGAAGAAAAGGAAAAAGTGAGATGAACTTCATAAACTGGGGCCAATCTCCTTGGCTACCAAGTGACTTTGATAGGGATTTTCTGTCCTCAGATCAGGAGATTTCCTGGTTAAGGAGACAACTGACAAAGAGGACTTAAGACCTCACATCTGGTCCTCCTTTGGTTTTATTTCTCCAGCTCTGCAATATTGGCCTAACTGTTGAGAGTGGGTAGTGTGGGAAGCAGACTTAATTGAACCATAACACATGAGATGTGCCTGCCTCCAGGCTAGCTGCTTGGATCACTTAAAGAACTCTCAAAGGATTTGAAACATTAAATATGAAAATGGGCTCTGCCATTTTCTCAGAAGCCTTGCCTGTCCTCAACCTGGCAGGAAAACCTAGCTGGAAAGAGTACTTGCGGGGTTTGTAAAAGTGAGTCACATCAGCAGCCAGTGTCATAGACTAGTACATATTAAATCTTTTTTGCTTTTCCATTAATGTCATCTTATGCAGCTTTTATGAATCAACTGATCGGTTTTCATAGTGCCATGTTAAGGCACTACCAGAGCTCTCAGCTCTGCCTTTGAATAATTATAGAAACAACATTGTTAGGAGTGGAATGAGAGAGTTTTTAAAATTATCTTAGTATATACTCACTGGGGGAAAAATATTTGAAACTATAAAGAAGTCAGTGTAAATAAAATGCTATTGTTCTCACCTTTCTCCTACTTACAGTACCAGAGGTGATCACAGTTTGAAAGTGTAGTGTATACTTCCAGGCCAGTTGCTATCTTTATACAAAAGTGACAGTGTGAGATTTTTTTGCTTGGTTTTACCCTAAAATGGGATTATATTTTACAAACTATTTTGCAAACTTGTTTTTATGTTTTCCTTGTCTGTAGATCATGGGTGCTATTCTCTGTTAGTTCTTAAAATCTACCTTATTCTGTTTTAATGACTGCTAAATATCCCATTAACTTATTTTCCCATTCCCCAGTTTGATGGATGTGTAGGTTGTTTTCAGTATTTCTCTCTTATAAATTAGGCTGCTGTAGACATTCTGTACACATACACTTATATACTTAGAGTATTTCTCTAAAAGATACTGATGGAAGTAAACTTAGCAGATCAGAATGTATGTGTACGTCTAGACCAAATTGTTGTTGTTGTGTGCCGTCGAGTCAAACCCGACTC
>NW_006941836.1:0-1213 GCF_000298275.1 Orycteropus afer afer | reverse complement strand
TGCTCTTCTCTTTGGCTTCCTGGGTTTTATCCCCTTTCTCCTGCTCCTCCGGCCTGCTGCTTTGGGCGGGCCTGAGTTTCCTCTCCTCACCTAATCCCTTTGGCTGATTGCTCTTCTCTTTGGCTTCCTGGGTTTTACCCCTTTTTCCTGCTCTTCCGGCCTGCTACTCTGTGCTATGCTCATGCTTACCTTGCTCCCGGAAACCCTGTCCCTCTCGGGAGGGTAATAATGGAAAGTGTTCAGTGCAGATCAGTGAGCCCTTCTTACCCTCCCAAGAGGGACCGGGTCTCTGGGAGCAAGGTAAGCACGGGCGGGCTTGTGCTTACTCACTGATCTGCGCTGATCTGATGCTCAGTTTAAATAACTCAATTTGATTCTCTTTACCTTAGTTTCTGTGAGTTACCTCATCCAACAATACTCCCTCTCTTATTGTAAAGAAAACAGGTGTTTTATGAAGATTAATATCAAGAATTTTAGATATATAAAAATTGCTTTGAGCCATTTATATAGGAAACAGAAAGTTAGGCTTCACAATTCCTGTTAAAATAATATCCTAATATTTAAGTAAAATCTTAACCATAGTAGCATAAGAAAACTCAATTGAATCTAGCTATGGAAAATTTTGGTAATGTTTCTTTTCTTATTGCTATATTATAGATGAGAGCTCTGGTGGCTTAGTGTCTAAGGCATTTGACTGCTAACCAGAAGACTGGAAGTTCACACTCACCAGGCAGTCCTTGGAAGGAAGATTGGGCAATCTACTTCTATAGAGATAATACCTCTGAAATCCAAGGAGGGGTCTGTATGAGTCAGGTAGACATCAAGACAACTCCTATTCATTGTGGCAATCTTATGTACAATAGAATTGAATGTTGCTTGGTCCTGCATCATTCTCATAATTACCAGCATGTTTGAGTCTTTCCATGAGACTATTATGTGAGTCCATCTTACCAAGGGTCTTCTTGCTCACATATGACCTCTACTTCACCAAACATATTGTACTCTAGAATTGAATCCTCCTGATGGTGTGTTCAAACCAAGTGAACTGGATGATAATCTGATGTTTTTTTTGACTAATTTTCAGAAGTGGAGTGTCAGGTCTTTCTTCCTGGTCTGTTTTAGTCTGGAAGCTCTGTTGAAACTATTCACCATGGGTAAATTTGCTGATAATTGAAATACCAGTGGCATACCTTCAAACATCACAACATGCACA
>NW_006941835.1:0-1157 GCF_000298275.1 Orycteropus afer afer | reverse complement strand
GCACTATCACTAATACCAAACACCAGGCTCCAGATGAATGCATACACAACTGCAAGATCAGATGGGGGTCAGTGAACAGGAATGAACCCTAGATCAATGATAGATTTAGCTGAAGATAATCTTGTATAGGTACTAGTGATACAAAATAACCACAATCATTACAGAAGCAACAAAAGACAAAGTTAGAGTAATCCCTCAGAGGCAACAAAACACCTAGGGAGAGAGAACCAACAGCCCTATCAACTCTGAACCATAGTATTGGGAGACACCAGACTCAATGGTCACAACATAATACCTAAAATATTGTTCCACAACGTCCTTTGGTGAGTAGCAACTAGGGTCTTAAAAGCTTTCTTGCTGCCATCTAAGATGCAGCTAATGGTTTCCTCTCTTCTGAAGCAAAGAAGAGCAAATAAAATCAAGGGTATTTGGAAACAATTAGTCCAAGGACATGATGGCCCTTGAGACCAGAAGAACTAGATGGTGCCCAGCTACCAATGCCAACGACACAGAAAGGGATCACAACTGGAGCTCCTGGATAGAGTGGGAGGAAATTGTGGAACAAAATTCAAAAGCACAATAATTCCCAGAATTACTGGTTGGATGGAATCTGGTGGGACCCTCATGACTATGGCCCCAGAATACATTTTGGGCCTGTCATAAGACTCACTCCCAAGAACTGGCTCTCAGCCCAGCAGCAGAAAGATTTACATGCAGAACACCCAACCACAGGGAGCCGAGTGAGGAGAGGGAACCCAGGCCACCCACCACAAGCAGTGATATGGGAAGCAGGGAGAGGACAGAAAAGGCAAAGGGGACTGGAACAGATCGAGCAGTTAGCCACAGGGATCCAGGTAACAGTGGTTGAAAGTGTTTCCAAGAGCTAAGGGATCAAACTTGTCTGTCAGATTGTCCTACTGTGGTGACGTGTTGCTGTGAGTCTTGAGGCTGTGCCACTGGTGTTTCAAATCCAGTGGGGTGCATCTGTTGCACAGGTATCAGTCCGGCTTGCAGACTACTGAGACATACTAAGAAGGAGGATGCCATCCACTTCTCAAAGAATTGGCCAGGGAAAACCTTATGAATGGCAGAGAAGCACCATCTGATACATTACTGTGCAACTTTGTGAAGAGTCCAGAAACATTTTCCAGTACAGA
>NW_006941834.1:0-1274 GCF_000298275.1 Orycteropus afer afer | reverse complement strand
TAGTCATGAAGGGAAATCCTCCCAATGGGCAGAACTTTGAGCCATGCCTATGGCTGTTCACTTTGCATGGAACAAGAAATGGCCAGATGTGTGATTATATATGGATTCATGGGCTGTGGCTAATGCCTTAGCTGGATGGTCTGGGACTTGGAAGGAGCATGATTGGAAGATTGGTGATAAGAATGTATGGGGAAGAGGTATATGGATAGACCTCTCTGAATGGGCCAAAGGAGTAAAGGTATTTGTGTCTCATGTGAATGCTCAACAAAGGTGACCTCGGCAGAGGAGGATTTTAACAATCAGGTGGATAGGATGACATGTGCAGTGGAAACCAGCTGTCTTTTTCCCCAGATACCCCTGTCATGGTTCACTGGGCTCATGAACAAAGTGGCCATGGTGGCAGGAATGGAAGTTATACATGGGATCAGCAACATGGACTTCTGCTTGCCAAGGCTGATTTGGCTACCACCACTGCTGAGTGCCCAATCTGCCAACAGCAGAAACCAACACTGTGTCCTGCGATATGGAACCATTCCTCGAGGTGATCAGCCAGCAATCTGGTGGCAGGTTGATTACATCGGACCACTTCCTTCATGGAAAGGACAGCATTTTGTTCTTATTGGAATAGATATTTATTCTGGATATGGATTCACCTTCCCTGCATGCAATGCTTCTGCTAAAACTACCATCTGTGGACTTATAGAATGCCTTATCCACCATCATGGTATCCCCCACAGCATTGCTTCAGATCAAGGGACTCATTTTACAGCACATGAAGGGTGGCAATGGGCTTATGCTCATATAATTCACTGGAATTACCATGTTCCTCATCATCCTGAAGCAGCTGGCTTGATAGAACAATGGAATGGCCTCTTAAAAACACAAATATGGTGCCAGCTAGGTGGCAATTCCTTGAAGGGATGGGACAATGTTCTCCAGGAGTCTGTATATGCTCTAGACTAGTGTCCAATATACGATTCTGTTTCTCCAATAGCCAGGATTCATGTGTCCAAAAACCAAGGGATGGAAACAGGAGTGGTACCACTCACTAGTACCCCCAAATGATCCACTCAAAAAAATTTTGCTTCCTGTCACTGCTACCCTATGCTCTGCAGGTCTGGAGATCTTAGTCCCAAAGGGAGCAACACTCCCACCTGGAGACACAATACTGATTGCATTGAACTGGAAATTAAGAATGCCACCTAGCCATTTTGGCTTACTCATGCCTCTGGATCAACAAAGAAGGGCATTACTATATTATTTAGTGTGATAGA
>NW_006941833.1:0-1223 GCF_000298275.1 Orycteropus afer afer | reverse complement strand
ATTTATAAAGTGCTTACACCAGAGCCCAGCACACAGTTAGTAGTCAGTGAATGTAGCCCTTCTTTCTCTGCACCTTTGCTTCCTCCTGGTTCTTCTTTCTATGCCCATCCTTGTTCCTTTCCCTGCCATAGTCTGTGTGACTGTCCTTCTACCTCTGTTTCCCCTCATAGCATTCTGAAACTGGCACCAAGCCATCCTCCTCTAGTCTATTTGGAAGGAGTTACGACTATCTCTAATGTTTTCAAGACCCTCCTGTAGGGAATTAGAGCCTGCAGCCAGGGTTCTGGTGGGAGTAGAGTGGTCGCACGGCACCTTGAGGGTATGGTATGGTGGACGTTGGGTCTGGCTGCTCGCTGCTGAGGTCTCAGCTCTCCTCAAAGACCGTCCTGAGTTGTTGCCTTTTCAAAAGTCAGTTTAATGCTTAAAAGCATAAAGAGAAAGAAATAGCCTACAATGTCATATGTTCTGATTATTTATAAAGTTGGGTTTTTTCATCAGTGAGTTTTTGAAAATTTATTTTTAACTTACATACAATAAAGTCAACTTTTTGGAATGCAGTTAAATAAACTTTGATAAATGCAGAGTCATGTACTCACTAACACAATCAAGATACAGAACAGTTTGATACCAGCCCCCCTTCACCCCTCACAAATTTCTCATGTTGCTTCTGTAATCAGCCCCTAACACGCACCCTTAATCTCTGGCAGTTGCTGACTTGTTTTTCATTCCTATGGCTTTGCCTTTTCCAGAATGTCATATAAGTGGAATCATACATGTAGCCTTTTTAAATCTAGCTTCTCTCACCTAGTTCAAGGCATTTGAGATTCATCCACGTCACTGCATGTATCAATAGTTCATTTTGTTTTAGTGCTGAGTAGTAGTCCATTGTATAATTGTACTGCAAATTGTTTATTCATTTCCCAGTTGAGGAACTTGAGGATTGTTTCCAGATTATAGTGATTATGAATAAAGCTGCTATTTATATATATATAAGTTTTGTGTGAACATAGGTTTGCATTCCACTTAGAAAGTCTAGGAATAGAATTGCTAGGCTGCATGTTAAGTATATGTTTACTTTATAAGAAACTACCAAACTGTTTTCCAAAGAGTTTGTGCCTTTTTACATTTCCTCCAGGAGTGTCTGAGAATTCTGATTCTTCCACATCTTTGTCAACGTGATTGTCAGTTTTTTAATTAAAGATATTTTTACTATTCTTTTAGGT
>NW_006941832.1:0-1275 GCF_000298275.1 Orycteropus afer afer | reverse complement strand
TATGGGCAATAACTATCACCAGCTGCCCAGCCACTCAACCAGGCCCAGCCAAGTTGACACAAAAACACAACTACCACAGGGCCCATTGGCTGGAAAGACCAACATCTCCCCTACCACCTGCTTCTTTTGGCCTGAGTCCTGTGAAGCTGAGTGGTGCCTGCCTAGTGTCCTAACCAGAGCCATAGCCTCCATGCCCCTCAATTCTGCAAGCTGGCTTTCATGAAGGTGGGCCCTGAGGTTGGTTCAGGAGGAGTCCTAAGGTGGGGTCACCTCCAGGAGACCCCTCTCCAGCATGATCCTGAGGTTATAATGGCAGCATTGGGTTTGGGGCAGTCAGGGGCAGGGCTGTCCAGCCTCAGAGGTCTTCCCATTTATTCTCACTCATTTGTTCCTTCATCCATTCACCAGGCTCTGTGCTAGGCACTTCGGTATAGAGAGGAATGAGTACCTGTCTTCACGTTGCTCAGAGTTTAGTGTGGGAGACAGAGATAGTTATTGTCATCCATTCCTGGTGGAATTGGAACACAGCACAACTGCTGTAGAATGTGCTGTCGAATTGGACCCAACTCATAGCGACCCTCCTTGGGTTTCCAAGGCAGTATCACTACGCAAGTAGATTGCCCAAACTTCCTTCTGAGGAGTGGCTGGTGGGTTTGACCCGCCAGCCTTCTGGTTAGCAGTCAAGTGCCTTAGGCACTATGCTACCAGAGCTCCTAGAATGCAGCTTGGTATTCCTCAAAAAGTTCAACATAGAATTACAACATGACCCAGCACTCTACTCTTAGGTATGTACCTAAATAGTTGAAGCAGGGACTCAGATACTTTGCAAGAATGTTCACTGCAGCATTATTTACAATAGCTGAAAGGTGGGAACAACCCAAGTGTCCATCAACTGATGAGTGGATAAACAAAATGTAGTATATCCATACTAAAAATAACCCATTGCTGTTGAGTTGATTTCCACTCATAGCAAACATAGGACAGGGGTTGTAAATCTTTACAGAAGCAGACTGCCACATCTTTTCCCATGGAGTGACTGGTGGGTTTGAACCACTGTCCTTTCCGTTAAAAGCTGAGTACTTTAGCCACTATATTATTAAGCTATAAAAGAGACATGAAATACTGAATTATGATATGACATGGATGAACCCTGAAAACATTATGCTAAGTAAAATAAGTCAGATACAAAAAGACAAATACTGGATGATTTCACTTATCTGAAATATCTAGAATAGGCAAATGCAGAGACACCAAAGTGTACTATTGGTTACTAGG
>NW_006941831.1:0-1275 GCF_000298275.1 Orycteropus afer afer | reverse complement strand
ATCCCTTGGAAACCCAAGGAGGGGTCGCTGTGAGCTGGATACGACTCTTCAGTAGTGGGTTTGGTTTTTTGTTTTTGTTAGGTGCCGTTAAGTTGTCTCCGACTCATAGCAACCCCGTGTACAGCAGAACGAAACACTGTGCATGATCTTTGCTGTACCTGATCCCATCATTGCAGCCACCATGTCAGTCCATTTCATTGAGGGCTTCCCCTTTTTCGTTGTCCCTCCACTTTGCCAAGCATGATATCCTTCTCTAGGGAATGGTCCCTTATTACAACATGACCAAAGTAGGTGAGACAATGTCTTGCCGTTCTTACTTCCAAGGAGCGTTCCAGCTGCACCTCACTATCAGCATTCTTAGCCAGCACCATAACTCACAAGCATCGACTCTTCTTCAGTCTTCCTTTTTCATTGTCCAGCTCTCACATGCATATTGTTGTTGTTATGTGCCGTCGAGTCGGCCCCGACTCATAGTGACCCCTCCTTGGGTTTTCGAGGCAGTATCACTATGGAAGTAGGATTGCCCAGCCTTCCTTCCGAGGAATGGCTGGTGGGTATGAACCGCCAGCCATCTGGTTAGCAGGCAAGTGACTTAGCCACTATGCTACCAGAGCTCAGGCGATTTTAAATACCATGGCTTGAGTTAGGTGCACCTTAATCTTCAAGGAAATACCTGCTCTTCAGCACTTGAGAGAGATCCTTTGCTACAGATTTGCCCAATGCTATATGACATCTGATGTCTTGACTGCTGCTTCCATTGGTGTTGATTGTAGAACCAAGTAATATGAAGTCTTTGGCAACTTCAGTCTTTTCTCCATTTATTGTGATGCTGCTTATTGGTCCCATTGTGAGTATTTCTGTTTTCTTTATAGTGAGGTGTCTACTATTATAGTAGTCTTCAATCTCTATCAGTAAGTGTTTCAAGTTATCCTCACTTTCATTGAGCAGAATTGTGTCATCTGCTTATCTCAGGCTGTTAATGAGCCTTCCTCCAATCCTGATACCACGTTCTTCTTCATATAGTCCAGCTTCTCTGATTATTTATTCAGCATACAGATTGAATAAGTATGGTGAAAGGATGCAACCTTGCCACACTCCCTTCTTGATTTTAAACCATGCAGTGTCCCCTTGTTCTATTCAAACAACAGCCTCCTGGTCTGTGTACAAGTTCCTCATGAGCATAATTAAGTGTTCTGGAATTCCCATTCTTCTCAATGTTATCCATAATTTGTTATGATCCACACAATTGAATGCTTTTGCATAGTCAATAAAACA
>NW_006941830.1:0-1236 GCF_000298275.1 Orycteropus afer afer | reverse complement strand
TTTTTTGTTGATTGCCAGGGGTGGAAGGGGAGAGGAGGGGACACTGAAAAAAAAAAAAAAAAACCAACTTAGACCCATGTCACTTCAGTTTTGTGTATTTCACTCTACATAAATTATATTTCAGTAAAATGCTTTAAAAAAAAAAAAGCAAAATTTTTCTTCTGAAGGATTTGTTTATATCATTGCAATAACACCAAAGAAAACAACAAAAAAAAATTGGGGTTACACACAGTTTGATATACACTAGAAGGCTGGCGGTTCAAACCCACCAGCCACTCCTCGGAGGGAAGATTGGGCAATCTATTTCTGTAGTGATACTGCCTCAGAAACCCAAGGAGGGGTTGCTATGAGTCAGATCTGACTTGAGGGCTTTGAGTTTGTTTGTTTTTTTTTTTTTTGGAGCAGAGAGAAATAAAAGTCAACTTTGGATGCTGGCTGTGCTGGACAAGTATATTTTAAGATTATTTAATTTCATTAAATTCAAGTTTATTTAAAATAAGAATTAGATGAAAGTTTCTTTTTCTTTCTTTTTTTTTCATTTTTAAAAACTATCTTTACACTGAAATAAGTTTGGAGAAACTGTAAATAATTTAAAGGATCATGCTAATTTTTAAGTCCTTCTAAGGCTACCTTATAAGTATGTGTCTTGTGTGTATTTATTTGGCTATCCATAGATATACTTTGTATGGTATTTGTATGTCATTGTGTAATATATAAAATCTATAGATATACTTTGTATAAACACACTGCCATTGAATCCAACTTATAGTGACCCTACAGGACAGGGTAGAACAGCCCCATAGGGTTTCCAAGGCTGTACACCTTTACAGAAGCAGACTGCCTCATCTTTCTCCTTCAGAGTGGCTGGTGGTTTGAAACACCAACCTTTTGCTTAGCAGCCAAATACCTTAACCTCTGCACCACCAGAGCTCCTTTTCTTTGTATAGTATATCTATGTAATTATCCCAATTATAAGCAGTTAGCTTCATAATATGACATACAGTTAAAGAAATATCTGTTCACACTATAGGATAAGGTACCCAATGGAAAAAAGACAGGGCCTGACCATAAATGAAAATATAGATAGTTTTGATCATATAAAAGTCAAAAAAACTGTGCATGAGGAAAAACACCATAACAGAGTAAAAAATAGCAATTTGGGAAAATTGGCAATTCATGTTACACAGAGTCACTTTCCCTAATATACAAAATGAGACTTACAAAGCAATAAAAAAA
>NW_006941829.1:0-1218 GCF_000298275.1 Orycteropus afer afer | reverse complement strand
TGGGGGTGCATTTTATTCCAGGCACAGAATGTATTCCAGGGCCATAGTATTGGGGGTCTCACCAGATTTCATCTGACCAGTAATTCTGGTCATTATTGAGCTTTTGGGTTTTGTTCCATGTTTTCCTTCCCACTCTATCCAGGATCTCCAGATTTGATCCTTTCCTGAGTGGCTGGGGGCACCATCTAGTTCTTCTGGTCTTGAGGGCCATCGTGTCCTATGGCTGATTGCTTCCAAATGCCCTTTGTGTGTGTGTGTGTGTTCTTCTTTGCTTCCAACACTAGGAGACCATTAGCTGCATCTTAGATGGCGGCTTGAAAGCTTTTAAGACCCCAGTTGCTACTCACCAATGTAGGATGCAGAACAAGGCTTTTATGTATTTTGTTGTGCCACTTGAGTCTGGTGTCCCATAAGCCTCAGTCTCTTGATGTATTGAAAGATATTGGTATTTCCTTCATTGAGATGTGAAGATTATTAGACAATACAATATGCAAATATTAAATATATACAGCAGTTCTCACATTGCCCGCCACATGGTGGAAAATGAATATAAGTATCATTATCTCTTGCCTGGATGGTTGTAATAGTGCCAGCTCTGCCTCATTCTTTCTTCACAGAGCAGCCAAAATGATCTTGTTATAACGTTAAGTCGGATTGTGGCACTTCTCTGCTCAATGCCCTCTAATGGCTCCTTGTTGCTCAGAGGAAAAGCGTTATAATGCCTGACATGTTTTCAGTCTCACCTTCCTCTTAATCTCATTTCCTTCTCCTTTACCTTTGGCTCTCTCTGCTGCAGCTACACTGGCCTCTCCCTCACTGTACATTAAACATTCTAGACTGTAGTCCCCAGATTTGGCATCCTTTATCTGCCTTCCACGTTTGATTTTCTACTAAACACTTATCACCATATGATTCACTACATATTTTAATTGTAGTGTTTATTGTCTGTCTCTTCCAATTAGAAGGTAAGCTTCACTGAGTTTTTGTTGTTTTGTTTTGGTCTACTTTCCTCACAGGTGTATCCTCAGTGTCTGCAACAGAGCCTGGCACAAAGAAGCCCTCAACAAATATTTTCATTTAATGTTGAATGACTGAATGAACCAGAGACATTGCTAGTGAATTAATAGGATCTATTAATATTAGTCACATGTATATGATTCATTCAACACGCATTAACCAGCACATAATGTGAGTCAGGCATTACACTAGTTGGTGGGG
>NW_006941828.1:0-1275 GCF_000298275.1 Orycteropus afer afer | reverse complement strand
TTTTTTTTTTTCCTCCTTACTTCCAAGTTTTCTGCTTAGTCTGCATTTAAGATCTTTCGGTGTTGTTTGTCCTAAATGAAAATGCAATCAAAAGCTTATGGTTTGTAAAATAAAATAATTATTTTCTAGTGTTGTTGTTGTTGTTGTTATTTGCCGTCGAGTCAGCCCTGACTGTAGAAAACTAGTAAAGTATAATCTGGTCGTCTGACACTGCCCAAATAGCTGCTTAGCTATAATTACACTACTTCTACCATTGATCTAGCAGTTTTGTGGCAGTCAGTATTTTACATCCTATAAAAATAAGGACAGTAAGCTGCTTTTAAAAATCCTGATCTACTTAAGCCTGTAAAGGGAACACTGTTTGCTAATACTCTCATTAGCAACCAAGCTTTTTAACTTCATCAATTAAACAGGAAATGGAGTTGCACCATTAGTTTCACAATTTGCTGAAATACTGATAAGAGCATATTACTATCCATTTGAGAAAATTTCCAGGCTCAATTCATAATATGTGATAAACTGGTTTCATTGCTATGGTTGACATTTTTTCCTGATTCTGGTAGACTCTAGTATATTCACCTTTCCAACACTCTGCCTCCTGCTACAAATAGATTTTAAAAATGCAATTACAGTTATACACATTAGGAATGGTCTGCAGGTCTGTAGTCGGTGACTAATTATACTATTAGTATAATTTACTATGAAATAAATGATATTGCTAGTTTGCAACTCTGATAAAATAACAAACCATCTCAACTAGAAATCAACATTCCTGAAATGGCAATTCAGAGGAAAAAATCTCAACACGTCGGAGAATAGTGAAAAAGAAAAAAAAAAGTTACTGATGAAACTGTTTAAAAAACTGTACAGCTTCATCTGTGTGTGATTTGTCAGGTCTGAAGCTTTGACGTGCCCAAGGGGCAGACCCCAGCGGGGAGTAGGCTGCCGAGCTAAATAGCTGTGAAAGAAGTCTTAATGTAGGATGGAATTCAAACTAACCTTGACATGACCTCAGGAAAAATATGCAAAAAGTAAAATGAATGCACTCTGCAAGATACATCCTAATTTTGTGGTGGAGCTGGTTAGTTTTACAAACATTACTGAGACCTTAAAAGAAAAATAGAAGCTAGTAAAAGGGGAAAACTTTGGAATTCAGGCAAAAAAAAAAAAAAATGTGAGCAGGCATGATGTGTTACTGCGAAGGCATGTGAACCATTTGGAAACAATCCAAATAAAAACCCACACTGAACAATATTGTTGTCAGCCTGTCTATTC
>NW_006941827.1:0-1230 GCF_000298275.1 Orycteropus afer afer | reverse complement strand
TCCAGTTTTGCCAGTACCATTTATTAATCAAACATTCTCTTCCCCATTTAATGGATTTTGGGCCTTTGTCAAAGATCAGCTGACTGTAGGTCGATGGATCTATTTCTGGGTTCTCAATTCTATTCCATTGGTCTATGTATCTATCATTAAACCAATACCAGACAGTTTTGAGTACTGTGGCTGTATAGTTTTGAGATCCGGCAATATGAGACCTCCTACTTTGTTGTTCTTCTTCAATAGTGCTTTGCTTATCCAAGATCTCTTTCCTTCCCATATAAAGTTAGTGATTGGTTTTTTCAATAGTGCTTTGCTTATCCAAGATCTCTTTCCTTCCCATATAAAGTTAGTGATTGGTTTTTTCATATCCCTAAAGAATGTTGATGGGATCTGGATTGGGATTGCTTTGAACATATAGATTGCTTTTGGTAGAAGTGACATTTTCACAATGTTCAATCTTCCTATCCATGAGCGTCGGATGTTCTTCCATTTATGTAGGTCTCTTATAGTTTCTTGAAGTAGTTTTTTTATAGTTTTCTTTGTAGAGGTCTTTTGTGTCTCTGGGAATAAATAAGATTTATTCCCAAGTATTTTATTTTTTTGATAGCTATTGAAAATGGTATTGATTTCCCTATTTCTTTTTCAGCAATCTCTTTGCTGGTATAGAGGAATCCAACTGATTTTTGGATGTTGATTTTTGCATCCTGCCATGATGCTAAATCTCTCAATTAGTTCCAGTAGATTTTTGACCAAGTCTCTTGGGTTTTCTAGGTGTAGGATCATATCATCAGCAAATAGGGATTGTTTGACTTCTTCCTTACCAATTTGCATGCCTTTGATTTCCCTTTCTTGCCTTATGGCCGTGGCTGGGACTTGCAGTACAATATTGAGTAGAAGTGGTGATAGCGGGCATCCTTGTCTGGTTCCTGTTCTCAAGAGGAATGGTTTCCGTCTCTCTCCATTGAGAATAATGTTGGCTGTTGATTTTGCATAGATGCCCTTTAGTATGTTGAGGAATGTTCCTTCTATTCCTATTTTGCTGAGAGTTTTGATCAGGAATGGGTGTTGGATTTTATCAAATGCCTTTTACATCAATTGATATGATCATGTGGTTCTTCTCCTTTGTTTTATTTACGTGGTGGATGACATTGATTGTTTTTCTAATGTTGAATTATCCCTAGATACCTGATATGAACCCCACTTGGTCATGACGAATGATTTTCTTGATATGTT
>NW_006941826.1:0-1275 GCF_000298275.1 Orycteropus afer afer | reverse complement strand
TGAAGATACCTAAATATAATTCTTTTGAATTTCTTATCAGAACGTTACAATGCTGCTTCTTCCTCAGGGACGTGTTTTGGGTCTGTAAACTGTTCCCTTATTTCTACCCCTTTATCTTGCTTCATTGTGTAGACTCTGATGGTCTGTTGTCTCTGAGGCATCGTGGTATTGTATTAAGATCTCTGTTAATTGTTTGTGAAGAGCAGCCCAGAGTGATTCAGGCTCTTCTTGGTGGTTTTTTATCATTGGCCCACTGGTGGAGGAGGAGGTGCTGGCTCTTGCTAGTAAGTGAAGTTGCAGGAGGTGTGGGTGTAGTTGTGTCTTATGGGGACTGTTGTTGTCTTCCACTCAGGCAAAAATTAAAATTGAATAACCATTGAAAAAACTAAAAGCACATGGACAAAAAATACACCCTGAAATCACACAGGAACAGTAACCCCCCAAAAAAAGAAAAAGTGGAGAAAAGAAGACACAAACAGGTAAATATGCAATATCTGGGGATAAGTGTCTAAAAGAAAAAAGGTAGAGAAGGAGAATAATGAAGAAAGAAAACAAACTAGCAAACAGAAAAGAGAAAAAAAAAAAGCAAAAATAAAACAAAACCAAAAAACCCAACAAGTAACAGGGTTAATTATGAGAGAAGAAAAGAAAAAAAAAAAAAGTGTAAACTAAGACCTTTTCAGTCGTGTAGTGCAGTTTCGGAGAGTTCTTGGGGTTACTGGAAAGCAGAACCTCTTCTTAAGGTTTTGGAATCTGGTAGAGCTTTGTCTCTTTAGGTTGTATCTAGGTACTGGTTACGTGTTGATTTGTTTTGTCTTGGTTTTATGGTTTAATATTTTGAAAAGGTGAAGATGGTGTGTTTTATCTTAATATTGATCCAGGTGTGTTGGGTTGCTCTGCTGTTTTCTTTGAATCACTGTGTGTAGTTTGGATATGTGTTTCTGTTTTTCGTACAGAGGGTTTAGAGTTCAAAGAGTGAGCTTTTATGGTAATTGGCTGAATATGGTTTCTTCTATTGAATGAGTGAAGTTATTGGCGGAGAAGGTGGGAAGCAGAAGAAGGAAAGCTTAGTGTTGCTAGGGTCGGTTTCTAGGGCTTTGAGCTGGGTATTAGATGACGTATTTATTTGTAAGACCACAGCTCAACCTCAGGAAAAAATTCCTCTTGTTAGAGGGTCACAAATTTCCACTAATTTCAGGCACACTCAAAGACCCCGCCTCTGCGGCCCCACAGTGCCAAAGTGTGGCGCCAAGGCAAAATTCGGGAACCAGACTC
>NW_006941825.1:0-1275 GCF_000298275.1 Orycteropus afer afer | reverse complement strand
AAAAAAAAAAAGGACAAAATAAATGAAAAATTAGAAATGATACAAAATCTATAGCTAGAAATCCTAGTTAACATTTAACAATTTCAGGAGGTAGCATCTGATTAAGAACTGATGGTACTGAGGGCAGAAATCTGACTTTAGGAACTGGAGAATAAAAGACTCCAGAAACTGATGGAATACCCATTGAAATGTTTTATCTGCACTAGAGGTGCTCAGGTGTTTATGTGGAAAAATTTGGAAGACACCTACTTGTCCAATTGACTAGAAGACATCTATATTTATGTCCATTCCAAAGATGATCCAACAGAATGTAGAAATTACTGAACAACATCATTAATATCACACAAAAGTAACATTTTGCTGAAAATTCAGAGATGGTTGCAGCCATACATTGTCAGAGAACTGCTATAAATTCAAGCAGAATTTAGAAAAGAGGGCTTGGGACAAGGGATATCATTGCTGATGTCAGATGGATCTTGACTGAGAGCAAAGAATACCAGAAAGATGTTTACCTGTGTTTTATTGACTAAGCAAAAGCATTTGACTGTGTGAATCATAAAAAAATTTAAGAGTAACATTGCAAAGAACGGGAATTCCAGAACATTTAATTGTGCTCATGAGGAACCTGTACATGTACTAAGAGGCAGTCAAGGGAATGGAACAAGGGCAAACTGCATGGCTTAAAATCAGGAAAGGTGTGTGTCTGAGTTTCATCCTTTCACATACTTATTCAATCTGTATGTTGAGCAAATAATCCGAGAAACTAGACTATATGAAGAAGAATGTGGTATTAGTATTGGAGGAAGACTCATTAACAATCTGTGATATGCAGATGGCACAACCTTGCTTGCTGAAAGTGAAGATGACTTGACGCACTTACTGATGGAAGATCAAAGACTACAGCCATCACTGTGAATTAAACTGCAACATAAAGAAGACAAAAATCTCACAAGTGGGCCAATAAGCAATATCGTTACAAATGGAGAAAACAGTGTTTTCAAGGATTCCATCTTACTTGGATCCACAACAAATATCTATGGAAGCAGCAGCCAAGAAATTAAACAATGTATTGCATTCAGCAATATGCTGCAAAATACCTCTTTAAACTGTTAAAAAGCAAAGATGTTACTTTGAGGACTACAGTGTGCCTGTCCTAAGCCAGGGTATTTTCAATAGCTTCATATGCATGCAAAAGTTGGGCAGTGGATAAGGAAGTACATAGAACTGATGCTTTCAAATTTCAGTGTTGGTGAAGAACACTGAATGCACTGTGGA
>NW_006941824.1:0-1275 GCF_000298275.1 Orycteropus afer afer | reverse complement strand
CTGTGATGGCATTCCTGTGGGCCCAGAAGGTAGGTGAGAGTGGGGGATGGCTGCACCTCCGTTCACCAAGCAGGTGTGGGGTATAAGAGTAACAGGAGGAATGTCGTATCTTGTCAGTCTTGCAGGTCCCAAGTGTCCTTGGGGTTGCTGGAAAGCAGAACATGTTCTTAAGCCCCGGGAATCTGCGAGAGTGCTGTCTCTTTAAATATCAAAAATAGTCAAGCTGCTTTTTAAACCTTCAAAATGGCGGCACCTTCCAGACTGGCAAAAGTCCACAGTTCAGCTCACCTTTCTCTTCACCTTCTCCATTTGTTCCCCAGTGACCATGCACAGTCATCCGTGCAGTCCCTGGCTAGCAGGGTGATTTTTAGGTTAATTCTTAGGTTCTACCACCACTCAGGAATCTCCAAGCTGTCTGTGCCGTCAGGATCACTCAGGATCGCTGCCAGACCACAGCTTTGTCTGTCTCCTTTTTTGGTGATTTCACAAAAATTCTTCCACTAGTTGGGGTTTAGTCCACTTCTATATCCTTTCCTTCAAGGATCAGGGGTCCAAGATTATCTTCTGTGTCTGTGTTAATTGGTTTCCCTTTTCTTTGTTGAAGAGGGTCTGTGCAATCCTTCTGCCTAGTCCGCCATCTTGCCCCCCATCTGTACCATTTGTTTTTGACAACTGTGGCTGGATAGTAGATTTTGAGATCCTGGAGTGTGAGCCCTCCTACTTTGTTCTTCTTCAGTAGTGCTTTGCTTATATTAGGTCTCTTTCCTTTCTATATAAAATTAGTGATTGGTTTTTCCATGTGGATGGAATCTGGATTGGAATTGCATTGAATGTATAGATTGCTTTGAGTAACTGGAAAAAAAAAAAAAGCTCACTGCCACCAAGTTGACCCCTCCTTGGATTTCCAAGGCAGTAACTTTATGGAAGTAGACTGCCCAATCTTCCTTCCGAGGAGTGACTGGTGGGTTTGAACCACCAGCCTTCTGATTAGCTATCAAATGCCTTAGGCACTATACCATCAGAGCTCCTAGGGTAGTATTGCCATTTCCACAATGTTCAATCTTCCTATCCATGAGCATATTATGTTCTTCCATTTATGCAGATCTCTTATATCTTCTTGAAATAGTGTTTGTAGTTTTCCTTGTATGTTTGTAGCTATTGTAAATGGTAGGAGCTCTGGTAGCATAGTACCTAAGGCACTTGACTGCTAACCAGAAGGCTGACAGTTCAAACCCACCAGCCACTCCTCAGAAGGAAGGTTGGGCAATCTACTTC
>NW_006941823.1:0-1275 GCF_000298275.1 Orycteropus afer afer | reverse complement strand
CTGAATACTTCTTTGGAAAAGGATCAATCAGATCTGCATTATTCTTTAGTGCTGCATAGCATTTCATTATGTGTATGTGCCATAGTTTGGTCATCCATTCTTCCATTATAAATCTTAGAGATAAGTCTCTTGCCAGATATGTAATTATCAGCAAATATGAATTTGTTGCTGTCATTTTTGTTATGTGCTCTTTCATAGTGACCATTTTTTGGTTTGTAGTTGTCCTCATTTGTCAATTGATGTCTCTAGTTCCTTGTTATAATCGTATAGGCTTTATTTACTTTTGATACTTCCATAGCTGAGTTGGTTTCTGGGTTATATCATCATGTGTGTAAATGGTCAGCTGTTGGCTGATGTTGCTTCTCTGTCTAAAGGTCTTCCTTTAGCATATCTTGTAAGGTTGGTCTGGTTTTAAGAAATTCTCTTAATTTCTGCTCATTTGGAAATGTCCTAATTTCACCATCATATTTGAGGGACAGTTTTGCTGGGCACATAATTCTTGGTTGGAAATTTTTCTCTTTCAGGGATTTATATATACCATCCCATTGCCTTTTTGCCAGCATGGTTTCTGTCGAGAAATCCCAGCTTAGTCTTATTGGTTGCCCCTTGTAGGTAACTTTTCATTTTTCCCGTGCTGCTATCATGATTCCTTCGTCTTTGGTTTTGGTAAGTTTGATGATGATATGTCTGGGTGATTTTCTTTTGGGGTCTATCCTGTTTGAGGTTCGTTGGACGTCCTGAATGGATATATTCTCATCTTTCATCATAGTAGGAAAATTCTCTTCCAACAAATCTTAGAAAACTTTCTCTGTTGTTTTATTTGTGTCTTCCTGTTCTGGAATTCCAGTGACACGTAAGTTATTCCTTTTGATGGTATCCCACATGAACCTTAGGCTTTTTTCATTTTGTTTTGATCTTTTTTCTTATTTATCCCTTTCCAAAGAAGTGCTAGAGTATTTGCCTTCAATCTTACTAATTCTGTTTTCCAGTGATTCAGTTCTGCTCCTTTGCCCATTAAATGTCTTATCTATTTCTGAAAATTTACTATTAATCTTCGGGATTTCTCTGTGTAGATTTTGTATCATTTCTAACTTTTCATTTATTTTGTCATTTTGTTCTTATATTGTCTTTTGAAATTGTTGTAGGGTTTTCTCTGGTTTCCTTGCTCTGTCTCTCAATTTGTTGAACATACTTAAATATAATTCTTTTGAATTCCTTATCAGGGAGTTGTAATGCTGTGTCTTGCTCAGGGATATATTTTGGTTCTGTATACTG
>NW_006941822.1:0-1272 GCF_000298275.1 Orycteropus afer afer | reverse complement strand
AAAAAAAAAAAAAAAAATCACAATAAAAAAAAAATTCCTTCTTGGTTTAGAAATCATCTTAGTTCACTCAAAGATGAAACTGATTGTGAGAGGGAAGGTTTAAAATTAAAAAAAATTAGAGAACATTAATTCATACTTAAGACTAAAACATTTGAATATTTTACATACCAAAAATAGTTGTTTGGAAATTTTTTCCTGTCTTATGATCTAATATTCCTTTTGTCATCAAAAAAATCAGTCTAAATGTTTTTCAAAAAAGGTAAGAGAAGAACTAGTTCCTATCTTTATTCTTCCTGAGATATTAGTCTTCTGGTGAAGGATACTTCATCATCTTATTCTATAGCACTTAGCTGGGCAAAGAATATCCAAAATTGGTGAAGAATTACATTGATATTTGGAGAATTGCCAATAAAGTGCTCCTCTCTACTGAATAGGGAACCTTGAGATGTCACAGCTGAGGGAGGAAAAGGAGCCAGGAAGTGACCAGAATTTCCTTCCAACTTCTAGGCCAACATGTTATCAATTCCCACACATGGATATAAGGCACAATCCAAAGGGAGTCCAGGAGCAGCCTCAACAAAATTATAGACTTTCCTTGGTCAGGGACAATATCTGCTGGGATTTGTTCCTGTGCAGCTTTCAAATATAGGAGCTCTGAACCAAGAGCTCAGAGGGAAAAGTAACTTCACTACACCTTCACTAATGTACCCTAGGCTATGAACCATTAGCTGCTACTTCTTTGGAGTCCACCTAATCTACACTTATTTAATAAGTGAAATGTACTCCCCACCTCTTTCCCTCACAGGAAGAAGGGTCCAGGATAGAGAGTTCGTCAGGCATTCATTCACTCAACAAGCCACATACCCGACCATGTATCATATCATGAATGAAAAGTACTGATTGGGAAACAAATCCCAAGAATTTGCCTTTTCTCTTCCTGATTTCTCTCTCTCTCTCTCTCTCTCTCTTCCTCTCAGCCCCAGGGTTACAGGTGAGGACAGACAACTCAGGGACGCCCAAAGTAGCAATCAGGAAGAGCAGGAGAAAGGGGATTAAAAGCCAGGAAGCCAGAGAAAAGAGCAATCAGCTGAAGGGATTAGGTGAGGAGAGGCAACTCAGGCCAGCCCAGAATAGCAGGCCAGAAGAGCAGGAGAAAGGGGATAAAAGCCAGGAACCTGGACAGAAGAGCAGTCAGCCCCAGGGTTACAGGTGAGGAGAGACAACTCAGGGATGCCCAAAGTAGCAAGCAGGAAGAGCAGGAGAAAGGGGATT
>NW_006941821.1:0-1209 GCF_000298275.1 Orycteropus afer afer | reverse complement strand
CCCCACCCGAACCCCGAGCCCACTCGTGCCCCGAGCCCACCCATCCCCGACCCCGTCCCGGTTTCTACCCCCGCAGCCCCCCTCCCTCACCGCCCTAACCTCGCACCAGTCCAGTCGCCCACCCTCATTTTCAGCTTAGCCTCTCTACCCCCAACCCCCACCCCATCTTCAACCACGTCCCCACCTCCACCCTCCCCCTCACTGATGCCCCCAACCCCAACTGCAACTTGGCCAGGTCTGGCCGGCGTGGGGGCCTGGGAGACAGGCATTCCCGCCCGGGTTGTGGGGCACCCAGACCTTGGCTTCAGTTTCTCCAGCCATCCAGCACCCAAGGTGCCAGGCTTTTCCCCGATAAACTTTCCCGGAGCCTCTCCCCCCAGTCCTCATTCTGGTTGGCACACCCGTCTGGGGGCTGAGAGAAAACGCGCCCCCTCCCCATTTCCGCGTCTGCCGGGTCTCCCCGTTCCTGCCCCCGCCCATTTTCTCGCAAACGGAACCTGCGCCCCCGCGGGAGCCGCCCGCAGACTGCGGCCGCCAGCCCCTCCTCAGTTGTCCCCAGCTCTCCGAGCTCGGGCCTAGGAGGTGGGCCAGGTGGGCGCGAACCCAAGGCTGAGGTCCCGCGAAGGCTTTTCAGAAGGGCTCAGGTGCGGGTGGAGGGGGCTGAGTGACCGGGAGGCGGGGGCGGGGGTTGTGCCCAGGGGCGGAGGAGGGAGTGTCGCCGCCGGGCTCCGCGCCGCCACATCCCCCTTGGTTCCTACTCCGCGCCAAAGTGCCCTTTCCCGCGCCTTGCTGCAGCCCAGCGTTGGGGCTGCGGCAGCGGCGGCGCGGGCGGCGGGACCAGCTCCTGGCGATAGAGACGAGGAGGGGGCAGACCCGGCGGGTGCGATGAGTCCCGGAACTTCTCTGTGTCTGGCTAGAGCTTGCGGATCGCAGAAGGCAAAGCAGCCCTTGGAGGAAACGCTGCCTCCAGGGCACACTGGCCTTGACTGGTTCCCTTCCACTTTACTCCATGCATCCCCTCAGCTTTAGCTACAGCCTAGAAAGTTCCGTGTGGTCGGGTGGGGACGGGTCCAAACCGGCAGCGCCTGGAGCCGCATTTCATTTAGCCTGGAGGGTGACACTCTCCACCTGAAACACCAGTTTTCAAGGCCTGGACCCGTGGCACCCAGGCTGTGAACCGTTTTTTTTTTTTTTTTTTTATTTTTTTTT
>NW_006941820.1:0-1194 GCF_000298275.1 Orycteropus afer afer | reverse complement strand
AAAAGCCAAATAGATGACTCCACAGTCATAGTGGAAGACTTTAATACACCACTTTCTTTGAAAGACAGATCAAGTGGAAAGAAATTCAACAAAGATGTAGAAGAGCTGAACAATACAATCCACCAACTTGGCCTTATAAACATCTACAGAACACTTCACCCAACAGCAGCACAATATACATTCTCCTCCAGTGCACATGGAACATTTTCCATGATACACCATATGTTAGGCCATAAAGCAAGCCTTAATAAATTTCAAAACATTGAAAAACTGAAAGGCATCTTCTCAGATCATAATGCTATCAAATTACAAATTAACAATAGGAAGATCAACAGAAAAAGAGTAAACACATGGAAAATGAACAAAACCCTCCTTGAGAAAGACTGGGTAAGAGAAGAAATCAAAATTGAAATTTAAAAATTCCTCAAATCAAATGAGAATGAAAACATGACATACCAAAATCTTTGGGACACAGCAAAAGCAGTGATCAGAGGCCAATTTATAGCAATAATGGCACACATCAAAAAGAACAAAGAGCCAAAATCAACAATTTAAACCAACATTTCCAACAATTAGAAAAACAACAGCAAGAAAAGCCTACAGTCACCAGAGGAAAGGAAAGAATCAAGATTCGAGCAGAAATCAATGAAACAGAATATGGAAGGGCAATAGAAAAAAATCAACAAGACCCAGAAGTTGTTTTTTTGAAAAGATCAATAAAATTGACAAACCACTGGTAAATTTAACAAAGGAAAGGAGGGAGAGAAGAAAAGTAACACTAATAAGAGACAAAATGGGTGACATCACAACAGAACCATTTGAAATAAAAAGGATAATATCAGGATACTGTGAACAACTGTACTCCAACAAATTTGAAAACCTAGAAGAAATGGACAAATTTCTAGAAACACAGCACTAACCTAAACTAACACAGATTGATGTGGAAAAGTTGAACAAGCCCATCACAAAAGAAGAAACTGAACAGATCATCAAAAAATTACCAACTAAAAAGAGTCTTGGCCCAGACAGTTTCACTGGAGAATTCTACAAAACATTCAGAGAAGAACTGATACCAATCCTACTCAAACTATTCCAAAACTTGGAAAAGGATTGAATTCTCCCTAACTCATTTTATGAAGCAAGCATGACCTTGATACCAAAACCAGGCAAAGACATCACTCAAAAGGAAAACTA
>NW_006941819.1:0-1275 GCF_000298275.1 Orycteropus afer afer | reverse complement strand
TGAAGGAGAAGAACAAAGTAGGAGTTCTCACACTGCCAGATCTCAAAACTTACTATACAGCCACAGTAGTCAAAGCAGCCTGGTATTGGCACAACGACAGACATATAGACAAGTGGAATAGAATTGAGAACACAGAAATAGATCCATCAACCTATGGTCAGCTGATCTTTGACAGGTGCCAAAATCCATTAAATGGGGAAGAGATTGTCTGCTTAACAAATGGTGCTGGCAAAAACTGGATATCAATTTGCAGAAAAATGAAACAAGATCCATATTTCACCAAACCAAAAAACCAAACTCACTGCTATTGAGTTGATTTCAAGTCATAGTGATCTTCTTGGGTTTCCAGGGTGGTATCACTATGGAAGTAGATTGCCAAACCTTCCTTCTGGGGAATGGCTGGTGGGTTTGAACTGCCAGCCTTCTGGTAAGCAGTCAACTCCCTTAGGCGCCACACCACCAGAGCTCCATATCTCACACCATACATAAAAACTAACTCCACATAAGACTTAAATGTGAAACCTAAAACTATAAAGTTCCTCAAGAAAAAAATAGGGGCAAATTTAGGGCCCCTGATGTATGGCATAAATAGTCTATCAAGCATAAACCAAAATGCACAAACAGCAGAAGATAAACTAGATGTTTGGGACTTTGTGAAAATTAAACTTTTATGTGCTTCAAAAGATTTCTCCAAAGAGTAAAGAGAGAGCATACAGACTGGGAATAAATATTCAGCAACAACGTACCTGACAATGGACTTATCTTTAAAATTTATAGAAATTCCAACACCTCAAAAACAAAAAGACAAACAGTTCAAACAAAAAGTGCTCAGAAAACATGAATAGACACTTCAGTGAAGAAGATATTCAGGTGGCCAAGAAATACATGAAGAAATGTTCACAATCATTAGCCATTGTTGTTGTTATGTTGTTGTTGTTATGTTCCGTCGAGTCAAACCCAACTCATAAAAGCCATTAAAGAGATGCAAACCAAAACAACAACAAATCGAAACCATCTCACCCCAGCACTGGAAGCAAAGTTCAACAAGACAGAAAATAACAAATGCTGACAAGGATGTGGAGAGATTGGGACTCATATAGTGCTGCATGGATTGCAAAATGATAAAAACTACTTGGGAAATAAGTATGGCAATTCCTTAAAAAGTTGGCATCTGGAGATTCGGCAAGATGGCGGACTAGGCAGAAAGACTGCACAGACCCTCTGCAACAAAGAAAAGGGAAACCAATTAACACAGACACAGAAGATAATCCTGGA
>NW_006941818.1:0-1275 GCF_000298275.1 Orycteropus afer afer | reverse complement strand
CCTAGTAACCAATAGTACACTTTGGTGTCTCTGCATTTGCCTATTCTAGATATTTCAGATAAGTGAAATCATCCAGTATTTGTCTTTTTGTATCTGACTTATTTTACTTAGCATAATGTTTTCAGGGTTCATCCATGTCATATCATAATTCAGTATTTCATGTCTCTTTTATAGCTTAATAATATAGTGGCTAAAGTACTCAGCTTTTAACGGAAAGGACAGTGGTTCAAACCCACCAGTCACTCCATGGGAAAAGATGTGGCAGTCTGCTTCTGTAAAGATTTACAACCCCTGTCCTATGTTTGCTATGAGTGGAAATCAACTCAACAGCAATGGGTTATTTTTAGTATGGATATACTACATTTTGTTTATCCACTCATCAGTTGATGGACACTTGGGTTGTTCCCACCTTTCAGCTATTGTAAATAATGCTGCAGTGAACATTCTTGCAAAGTATCTGAGTCCCTGCTTCAACTATTTAGGTACATACCTAAGAGTAGAGTGCTGGGTCATGTTGTAATTCTATGTTGAACTTTTTGAGGAATACCAAGCTGCATTCTAGGAGCTCTGGTAGCATAGTGCCTAAGGCACTTGACTGCTAACCAGAAGGCTGGCGGGTCAAACCCACCAGCCACTCCTCAGAAGGAAGTTTGGGCAATCTACTTCCGTAGTGATACTGCCTTGGAAACCCAAGGAGGGTCGCTATGAGTTGGGTCCAATTCGACAGCACATTCTACAGCAGTTGTGCTGTGTTCCAATTCCACCAGGAATGGATGACAATAACTATCTCTGTCTCCCACACTAAACTCTGAGCAACGTGAAGACAGGTACTCATTCCTCTCTATACCGAAGTGCCTAGCACAGAGCCTGGTGAATGGATGAAGGAACAAATGAGTGAGAATAAATGGGAAGACCTCTGAGGCTGGACAGCCCTGCCCCTGACTGCCCCAAACCCAATGCTGCCATTATAACCTCAGGATCATGCTGGAGAGGGGTCTCCTGGAGGTGACCCCACCTTAGGACTCCTCCTGAACCAACCTCAGGGCCCACCTTCATGAAAGCCAGCTTGCAGAATTGAGGGGCATGGAGGCTATGGCTCTGGTTAGGACACTAGGCAGGCACCACTCAGCTTCACAGGACTCAGGCCAAAAGAAGCAGGTGGTAGGGGAGATGTTGGTCTTTCCAGCCAATGGGCCCTGTGGTAGTTGTGTTTTTGTGTCAACTTGGCTGGGCCTGGTTGAGTGGCTGGGCAGCTGGTGATAGTTATTGCCCATA
>NW_006941817.1:0-1235 GCF_000298275.1 Orycteropus afer afer | reverse complement strand
TTAGATGGCTGCTTGTAAGCTTTTAAGATCCCAGTCGCTACTCACCAATGTAAGATGTGGAGCAACGCTTTTATGAAGTTTGTTGTGCCAGTTGAGTCTGGTGTCTCCCAGTACTATGGTCCTGAGGCAGTAGATCTATTGGATCTCTCTCCCATAGTGTCTGGTTGTCTGTGAGGGATTACTCTATGTCTTTCTTCTATTGTTTCTGTAAGGACTGCAGGTATTTTGTATCACTGGTGTCTGTGCAAGATTAGCCTCACCTGAATCTATCCTTGGTCTAGAGTATACTTCTGTTCACTGACCCCTATCTGATCATCTCAGGTGTTTATGTGTTTATCTGTATAGCCTAGTATTTGGTGTTAATGGCAATGTGGTATTGTGGACAGATTGCTTGGTATTAGCATCTGTTGTCTATCTCTTATGTGTACAATTCGGTGTTCTCTTATTTCCTAATGTTATTATGATGGTCATATATCCTTCTCATATATCCCTCCCCCTACCCACCAGCCACTCCTTGGAAGGAAGATGGGGCAATCTACTTCTGTAGTGATACTGCCTTGGAAACCCAAGGAGGGGTCGCTATGAGTTGGGTCCGACTCGAGGGCACATAACATCAACAACAACAACATATCTCTGGTAGTGTAGTCCCTAAGACACTTGACTGCTAACCAGAAGGCTGGCGGTTCAAACCCACCAGCCACTCCTTGGAAGGAAGATGGGGCAATCTACTTCTGTAGTGATACTGCCTTGGAAATCCAAGGAGGGGTTGCTATAAGTCGGTTGTGACTCAATGGCACATAACAACAACAACAACATCACTATAGCATGGTTTGTTATAGACCAGAATCCAGACCCAAACAATTAATTGCTAACATATTAGAAGAACCTCATTAAGTATATAGCATCACATAAAAGGCACACTTATCACATAACCTCAGCAAAACATTATAGTGAAAATCCCATCAACAACATAAACAATAATTCCATTGTTTTTAAACAAATTGTCATCTTCACTCATTCATTCAATTCAACATACTTTCATTTATTAAAGAGTTCTGGTGGTGTAGTGGTTAAGGCATTTGACTGCTAACCAAAAGGTCAGTGGTTTGAATCCACCAGATGTTCTAGAAGAAAGATGAGGTAATCTTCTTCTGTAAAGATTTACAGCCTTGGAAACCCAATGGGGCTTGCTATGCGTTGGGATCTCCTCAAGGTGAGTTTTTTTTTTTTTTTTT
>NW_006941816.1:0-1276 GCF_000298275.1 Orycteropus afer afer | reverse complement strand
AGTTCATATACGCTTTGTCTCATGACATTGACCACAGTTTACCACAGTGCAACAGCTCCCTTCCCACCTCCTCCCCACAGTTACCTCTTCCCAGTGTCCATCCCTCCATGGGCTCCTGTCCCCTGAGCTGTCTCCCTGTGCATAAGCAGCCCTTCTTTCTCCCATGATTGTTGAAAGGATACAATCTTGATGCACACTTTTTCGGATTTGGAACCATGAAGTATCCCCTCGTTTTATGCAAAACATTGCCTCTTGGTTTATGTATAGGTTCTTGTTCTGGATTTTCTATTCTTTGAAATATTATCCATAATTTGTTATAATACACAGTTCAATATTTTTGCATAATTAATAAAACACAGGTAAACATCTTTCTGGTATCCTCTGCTTTCGGCTAAGATCCATTTGATATCTGCATGATATCCCTTGTTCCACGTCCTCTTCTGAACCTGGCTTGAATTTCTGGCAGTTCCTTGTCAATGTACTGCTGCAACTGTTTTTGAATTATTTTCAGCAAAATTGTACTGTTGTTGTTGTTATGTGCTGTTGAGTCAGACCTGACTTATAGTGACCCCTCCTTGGGTTTCCGAGGCAGTATCACTACAGAAGTAGATTCCCCAACCTTCCTTCTTAGGAGTGGCTAGTGGGTTTGAACCACCAGGCTTCTGGTTAGCAGTCAAGTGCCTCAGGCACTATACAGCCAGTGCTCCTAAAAATTTTATTAGTTTGTGATATTAATAATATTGTTCAATAATTTCTGCACTCTGTTGGATCACTTTTGTTTGAAAGGGCCAAAAATACGAATCTCTTCCTGTTGGTTGGCGATGTAGTGATCTTCCAAATTTCTTGGCACAGAAAAGTAAGCTCTTCCAGCATTGCATCTCTTTGTTGAAAAACATTTCAATTTGTATTCCATCAATTTCTAAAGGCTTGTGTTCTGCCCATGCTTTCAGTGCAGATTGGGATTCTGTGTATGCCATCCAGCAAGGTCTACAATTTTGCTCTAATACTAATAAAGTCAGTTCATTCCAGAATTCATCTTCATTTTGAAAATTGTCAGTAATAATCAATACTGAGCTATAAATTTGAAAACAAAACATATGAAAACAGGTAGTCAAGGCTTACAATTGATTGTGAATACTCAGATTTTGGTCCATTCCATAATGTTAAGTCTCATTTTAGGTTGTTGTTGTTTGCCATCGAGTCGGCCCCGATTCATAGCGACCCCTCCTTGGGTTTCCGAGGCAGTATCACTACGGAAGTAGGATTGCCCAACCTT
>NW_006941815.1:0-1243 GCF_000298275.1 Orycteropus afer afer | reverse complement strand
CCACTCCTCAGAAGGAAGATGGGGAAATCTACTTCCGTAGTGATACTGCCTCAGAAACCCAAGGAGGGGTCGCTATGAGTCAGGTCCAACTCGACAACACATAACAACAACAACAACAACCCAAGTCATGATATTTTCTTTTGCCTCATGTGCTTGTGAAATGGACAATGAATAAGGAAGACTGAAGAAGAGTTGATGTCTTTGAATTGTGGTGTTGGTGAACAATACTGAAAATACCATGGTGTGCCAGAAGAACAAACAAATCTGTCTTGGAAGCAGTGCAGGCAGAATGTTTGTTGGAAGCGAGAATAACCAGACTTTGCCTCACCCACTTTGATCATGTCTTCAGAAGAGACCATTCCTTGGAGAAGGATATCATGCTTGTTAAAGTAGAGATTCAGCAAAAAAGGGGAAGACCTCAAGAAGATGGATTGACACAGTGGTTGCGACAATGAGCTCAAGAACATCAAGGGTTTTGAGGATGCCGAAGAACTGGGTAATGTTTTGTTCTGTTGTACATAAGGTCTCTATGAGTCAGAACTGACCAAAGAACCTAAGAATAACAACAGCAAGACTGTTCTAAGAATTAAATGAGTTAATGTATGTTCCAAGCATGACATAAGCTTTCCATAAATGGTAAATAATTTTTATTTTCCACCACTGTTTCATCAGTTTGTTGGCCTGTGGTGGCTTGCATGTGGCTGTGAAGCTGGAGTCTATGCTACCAGTGTTTCAAATACCAGCTGGGTCACCCATGGTTTCAGTGGAGTTTCCAGACTAAGTCAGGCTTGGATGAAGGAAGGGGCCATCCACTGCTCAAACAATTGGCCAAAGCATTATGAATAGCAGTGAAACACTGTTGAATATATTACTGGAAAACTTTATGAATAGCCCTGAGGCACTGTCTGATTTAGTGCCAGAAGAAGAACCCCTCAGGCCAGAAGTTACTCAAAATACTACTGGGGAAGGGCTGCTTCCTCTAAGTAGAGTCAACCTTAATGATATGAATGGAGAAAGGTTTTCTGGACTTCCATTTGTTGTTGCGACATGACTCAAAATGGGAAGAAATTGCTGCAAACATACAATAATAATTGGAACATGGAATATACAAACTATGAATTTAGGAAAATTGCAAGTTGTCAAAAATGAAATGGAATGCAAAAAGTTTGATATCCTAGGCATTGTTGTTGTTGTTGTTGTTGTTTGCCATCGAGTCGGCCCCGACTCATAGCGACCCCTCCTT
>NW_006941814.1:0-1276 GCF_000298275.1 Orycteropus afer afer | reverse complement strand
CCTTTTCTTTGTTGAACAGGGTCTGTGCAGTCCTTCTGCCTAGTCCGCCATCTTGCCAGAACTTCATTTGGTTCTTTTTCATAATTTCTATTCCTTTACTGATATTCTCTATGTGATGAGACATTATCGTATCTTTTTATTTTCTTAAGAAGATTTACTTTAGTTCCTGGAGCATGTTTGTAACAGTAGCTTTGAAGTCTCAAATCTGTTAAAACTGACAGAATTGAATGGAGAAAGAGAACTGCCCCACAGAGTTTCCAAGGCTGTAATCTTTATGGAAGCAGACTACCAGATCTTTCTCCCATGGAGTGTCTGGAGGGTTCAAATCACTTCCCTTTCAGTTAGTAGCCAAGTGCTTAACCAGAAGGTCTTGGTAGAGCAGGGGAATGCAACAGTATATGAGACTAGCCAAGTGTTCTATACAGGAAGTCCTTGGGTTACAAATGTCTAATTTATGGACAACTCAGAACTCATACTTACCTTTTAATTTGCCCTCACTTTGAATCATTGAAACAACCCCTCAAAACCAAAACTAAACTCGCTGCCGTTGAGTCAATTGTGACTCACAGCAACCCCCACTGGGTTTCCAAGGCTGTAAATCTTTCTGGAAGCAGACTACCTCATCTTTTTTCCATGGAGTGGCTAGTGGGTTCAAACTGCCAACCTTCTGGTTAGCAGCCAAATGCATGAAGCACTACAGCACCAGAGCTCCTTTTGGTGCATTAAAATAAGGCTAAATAAGAACTGTCTGCACCTGTTCTGACTTACCTACAAAATCAACTTAAAGACACACATAACAACTGATTTGTTCATAACCCGGGGACTGCTGGTACCATGTGATTTCAGTAAGATAGCCAGAAGTAACTCCTGAGGAGAGCTGGGGTTTCTCCGGGATACTGGAAGTTTGGGAATCTGATGCCATTGATAATTGTCCCTATAGGACTAACATTTCATTTTTTCCAAGCTATTTTCAGTTATCTACACTAATGATTGCTTCCTCTCCTCTTCTCTCCTAAGGTCATCAATAACAGAATAAATGGCAGATTAGTATTCTCAAACTCTTTTCCCCCTCTCCCAAGAAAAGGTGAAAAAAATATCTTCAAGATCACCATTTTACAAATAGCTAAGGCTCAGGAAGATAAAGTGACTTGCTGAATATTGTCTAGCTAGTTAGTTTTGCTGATGTGGTACCACTCAAATTGAAGAGAAACAGCCACAGACATCCATTAATCATCGGAACATGGAATGTACGAAGTATGAATCTAGGAAAACTGGA
>NW_006941813.1:0-1276 GCF_000298275.1 Orycteropus afer afer | reverse complement strand
AAGTGCCACTTTAACAGAAATACCAAAATTAGTGTCTTTAACAAACAAGAGTTTATTCTTTTACAGTTTAGGAGGCTAGAAGTCTGAGTTTGAAGTGCCAAGCTCTAGGGGCTAGGTGAAAGCCCTTGACCTTGGGCTTCAGCTCTGCCTCTTGCTCCCAGCACTGAAGCTGGATGCATCTCTCTCTCAGGGAGTTGCTGGCTGCTGAGGTTGACAAGTCCAATGCCGACAAGTAAAATGGCACAGTCCCAAATTACCACATAATACAGCAGGCCACTGGTTCAGGCTGAGGAACAATCCTAAGATCGGCAGATACAACATGGCAGGCTGCTGAATGAAGACTCCGCTAGGCTACATGCAGGGTCCAAACGTGACAAAAAGGTGCAGAGACCTTCTCAATGCTTCTTCTTATACACTGGAAGCAGACAACATCCCTAAAGCCTCAGCTGCTCACTGCAGATTCTACCATGCAGTTGAATACCAAACAAAATTTCACCATCCTCACCTCTAAAGAGCATTCTAAAACAGATTTTTTGTTCTTCTGGAAGTCCATGCTATATTCAAAATTATTTGCCAACAACATAATTCAAAGGCATCAATTCTCCTTCAGTTGTCCTTATGCATTGTCTACTTTTGCATTCTTATGAGGTCATTGAAAATATTGTGGCTTGAGTCAGTATATAAGAATCTCTGGTGGCTCTGTGGATAAGGCATTGGGCTGCTAACCAAAAGATTGGCAGTTCAAGCCCACCAGCTGCTTCATGGGAGAAAGACAAGGCAATCTGACTTCCATAAAGATTTATAGCCTTGGGAACCCTATGTGAATTGCTATGAGTTGGAATCCACTTGACGCCAGCCAGCGGAGTTTAGTTTGTTTGGTTTTTGATCAGAGCATAAAGTAATTATTCATAAAATGCCTAAGGAAATTAAAGACAATAAAAGTTGAGCAAGGAAAAAATGACTATAAACATGCCCTAGTGAGTGTCCATGAGAGAGACCTTTAAAATATGTCACTCATTAATAAAAGTTGTGGAACCACCACAGAATACTGCCATGCATAGACTGTTATGCAATATACCAGCCAAATGGATAGGACCTAGCAACACAGCCCTGGGAGAAAAAGGCAAGATGTAGAATGAGGTTTGAAAACAAGAGTGGTTGTTAAAAATGTGTGCACTTCAAAACCTACTATACAGCCACAGTAGTCAAAACTGCCTGGTATTGGTTCAATGACAGATACATAGACCAATGGAATAGAATTGAGAACCCAGGTATA
>NW_006941812.1:0-1276 GCF_000298275.1 Orycteropus afer afer | reverse complement strand
ATGTCTTTGCCTGGTTTTGGTATCAAGGTTATGCTTGCTTCATAAAATGAGTTAGAGAGGATTCCATCCTTCTCTATGTTTTGGAATAGTTTGAGAAAGATTGGTAACAGTTCTTCTCTGAATGTTTGGTAGAATTCTCCAGTGAAATCGTCTGGGCCAGGACTTTTTTAGTTGGTAATTTTTTGATGACCTCTTCAATTTCTCTTTTGTGCTGGACTTGTTTAACTTTTCCACATCTGTCTGTGTTAGTGTAGGTAAGTGGTGTGTTTCTAGAACTCTGTCCATTTCTTCCAGATTTTCAAATTTGTTGGAGTATATTTCTTCATAGTATCCTGATATTATCCTTTTTATTTTAGTTGATTCTGTTGTGATGTCACCCATTTCGTTTTTTATTCTTGTTATTTTTATTCTCTCCCTCTTTTCCTTTGTTAAATGTGCCAGTAGTTTGTTAATTTTATTGATCTTTTCAAAAAACCAACTTCTGGTCTTACTGCTTTTTTTCTATTGACGTATTTTCTGTTTTATTGATTTCTGTTCGAATCTTAATTATTTCCTTTCTTCTGGTGACTGTAGGCTTTTCTTACATGTTGGAGATGTTGGTTTAAAGTGTTGATTTAGGCTCTTTCTTCTTTTTTGATGTGTGAATTAATTGTTATAAATTGGCCTCTGATCACTGCTTTTGCTGTGTACCAAAGATATTTTTTATGTTGTGTTTTCATTCTCGTTTGATTCAAGGAATTTTTGAATTTCTATTTTTATTTCTTCCCTTATCCAGTCTTTCTCTAGTAGTGTACTGTTCAGTTTCCATGTGTTTACTCTTTTTCTGTTGATCTTCCTATTGTTGATTTCTAATTTGATAGCATTATGATCTGAGAAGACACTTTGCAGTATTTCAATTCTTTAAAAAAATTTATTAAGGCTTGCTTATTGGCCTAGTTGTTGTTAAGTGCCATCGAGTCGTTTCCGACTCATAGCGACCCCATGCACAGCAGAACAAAACACTGCCCGATCCCGCGCCAGCCCCACAAACCCTGCTATACTTGAGCCCATCATCGCAGCCACCGTGTCAATCCATCTCCTTGAAGGCCTCCCCCGCTTTCATCGACCCTTCACCCTACCAAGCATGACATTCTTCTCCAGGGAATTTTCCCTTCTGACAACATGACCAAAATAGGTGAGACGAAGTCTGGCCATTCTTGCTTCCAAGGAGCATTCCGGCTGCACTTCCTCCACAACAGATCTGTTAGTTCTTTTAGCAGTCCATGGTACTTTCAGC
>NW_006941811.1:0-1276 GCF_000298275.1 Orycteropus afer afer | reverse complement strand
GAGTTAGATTAACAGCCATTTTGTTCATCAACAAGTTTTTACTCAACCCAGTTAGTCTCTACACTTATCACATGTACACTTAAAAATCTATTGGTTAAAACACCTCGAGGGAAGGAGTCCCTGCGTATGGAGCCTCAGGACTATAGTCTCAGGGGACATTAAGGTAAATTGGCACAGCATAGTTCACAAAGACTATGTTCTGCATCCTACTTTGGTGACTATTGACTGGGATCTTAAAAGCTTGTGAGCAGCCAACTAAGGTGCGACTCTTGGTCTCTCCCTGTCTGGAGCAAAGAAGAGTGATGAAAATCAAAGGCACAGGAAACAATTAGTCCAAAGAACTAATGGAGTGTGTGAACCCCAGCCTCCATGACCCTGAGACCAGAAGAACTAGATGGTCCCCGGCTACCATTGCTGGCTGCTCTGAAAGGGATCACAATAAGAGGTCCTGGATAGAGCAGGGGAAAATGAGGAACAAAACTCAAAATCATAAAAAAAGGCCAGGCTTACTGGTCTGGTGGAGACTGATAGGACCTCTGAGACTATGGTCCTTAGACAGCCTTCAAGCTAGGAACTGAACTTAACCCCCATGACTCAATTGTCAGCCAAATGCTAGACAGACTTATAAAGGGAACAGTAATATCAGGAGGGTATGGATTCATTAGAATGGTGAAGCATTTGAGATCAAGAGGACAGAATTTGCCCATGGACAGAGCTAGGAAGGTGGGAGGGGATGGGAAGGAAGGATGTAGGGAAGGGGTGGGCACAGGGAGGAAGTGGACAGAATGCTATTACAGTGTGGAGATTGTGGTAAATGTAACAAAACAAAATTTGTATGGATTGTTGAATGGAAGACCAATGTGCTCTGTAAACTTTCACCCAAATCCCAGTTAAAAAGAAAAAAAAAAAAAAAGCCCCACACACAGAATCTCATTTTCCCTTCATGATTCTCCAAATTGGGGGGGTGGGGATCTGTTGGTTGGCTTGATGCATTCTCTGTGATGCAGAGCTGGGGCAGATAGTGTAGTCCCAAATCCTGTGATCACAGCAGTGCTTCCAAAAACATGGATGACTGCTGGGAGCTCTGGTGGCATAGTGCCTAAGGCATTTGACTGCCAACCAGGAGGCTGGTGGGTTTGAATCACTCCTCAGAAAGAAGATCGGGCAATCTACTTCCATAGAGATTGTTGTTGTTGTTATGTGCCGTCGAGTCGGCCCTGACTCATAGCGACCCCTCCTTGGGTTTCCGAGGCAGTATCACTACGGAAGTAGGATT